>NC_056747.1:235008403-235308403 GCF_019279795.1 Protopterus annectens | reverse complement strand
CTCTTTTTCCGAGGGGATTTTCTTGATTTCTGAACAGCCCTATGGTCAATTCTAATGAAGGAAGTAGCTTTGGCTGGGTAGCTACTATTGTATTTAGGAACAGAAAGCATCTGTCTGTAATCTTTCCAAGACCAAGGTAAAAACCATGAGAGCTTTGAACAAACTTGCCAGCCGAAAGCCAAACAGTAAGTCCCTGTCCAAAGGGTTAACTAGAATTTTTAAATTTAAAATACTCAGGCATATGCTTGGCTCCACAGTTAACCTGTGAATAACAGACCCAATGGCAGTTGACCTAGAAGCATCTACAGCACCATAACTGTAGTGAATGCTGTCTGGCAATCTTGAGTGGCTTGCGAAAGGAAGCTCTGCATCTGCTATTTAAAATCAGATGTGGGAGGATCCAAGATAACTGTTCAAGGAGGCCAAAACAGAGATCAAATACTTAGTCATTCAAGTCCAGTAATTAACTGCCCTAAAAACAAGGGTAGCAGAAGTGTTTACCTACAGGCAAAGATAGTAGAGCTATGGATAGATGGGGAAATAAGGTTAAGAACAGCAGTAGACAGCAGCTTAGAGGGCTTATCTGGAGAGGGGGAGCTGGAGTAAGAGAGCAAGGGGAAGTGGGAGGGGGAGCAAGAGGGCATGGAAATGGAAGAGAGGATAGTGAGCGAGATGGGGGTTGGCTGGAGAGATCGCAAATGTGCAAAGGAGAGAGAGGAGGAGCACAAGACAGTAAAGTACAGTTTTGTACCTACCATAAATGTAGATGTCCGATAGACATGCAACTGCAGTCATAACATGTGGGTTGTCCTGCCTCAGGCAGCCCCTCGATCGGTCGGCCGGAAGTCTGCCATTTTCTTCAGTGTTTCTTGCCCAGGATGCCAGGTGCCCTCCAAGGAAGGCTGTAATCAAATTGGAAGACAAAAACAGGATTCCAAACAAATAAATGAGCAATAAAACAAATACACCATAACAGATATCCCCAGCTAAGAGTAACAGGGATAGGAGTGGACCCTAGGCATAGAGGGGTAAGGAACTGCAGTTGCATGTCTATCGGACATCTACATTTATGGTAGGTACAAAACTGTACTATGTCCTTCAAGAATGCAACTGCAGTCATAACATGTGGGTAGAATCCATAGCTTAGCTGGGGGAGGAGGAATGCTCTAGGGAAAAGATGGTGTGGCAATCAAACCCTGCAGGACTGCGAGAGCAAAGCCTGCTCTGGATCTGGAGTATAGAGGAGATTGTAGTGTTTGGAGAATGTACCATGTAGCAGCTTCTAGAATGTCCTTGGTAGGCAAATGCTGTAGAGGTGGCTGTAGCTCTGGTGGAATGTGGTCTGACATTGGTTGGAACAGTCTTTCCATGAAAGGAATAACAGAATCTGATGCAATGTCCAATCCATTTAGAAATAGTCTGTTTTGAAATTGCTTTTCCTTGGACTGCAAAAGTTGTTCAGACTTCCTGCTGGCCTTGGTTCTGTGTTGTCTGTGAATGTCCAAGGTATGCAACAGTCTTTCCTTATTCTCAGGATTGGGGAAGAAAGCAGGCAGATGAATGGCTTGATTTAAAGAAACCCTAGATACCACCTTTGGCATAAAAGTAGGGTTGGTCCTTAATGAGACCCTGTCTCTGCGAAAAAATAAAAGGGGGTGGTATTGCCATTGGGGTAGCTCTCCGAAACCCTTCTTGCTGAGGTAATTGCCAACAGGAAGCTGTCTTCCATGAGAGAAATTGCAAGTCAACTGAAGCTGCTGGTTCAAAAAAAGGTAGGGTCAGTTTTTCTAAGACAAAATTGAGGTCCCAGGCTGGCACCGGGGCCTTTCTTTGGTGGCAATGTTCTTGATTGAGGATCAGTGTTGTATCTAGCTGAAATAGCAGATGCATGTATCTTTATGGAAGAATATGAGAGGCTGTTCTTTAACATATCTGCCAAGTATTCCAAGATGAGTGGGATGTTCAACAATGATGCATCGTGTCCCTTGCTGGTATTCCAAATGCTGAATCTTTTCCACTTTGCTAAGTAAACCTTTCTGGTGGATGGTCTTTGAGCCTCTGTTAGTATCTGCTGAACTTCCTTGGAGAGAGATAAGCTGAAGTTATTTATGGGATCTCCCAGGCTGTTAGCTGTAGTGTCTGAAGATTTGGATGCAGTGTTTCGAAATTGTGTTGAGTCAAAAGTAGAGGCCACTGTGGAAGGGCCCACCTCCTGGTGAGACATATGCTCCGTAGTAGTGGGTACCAGTGTTGTCTTGGCTAGTCCGGAGCTATTATGATTCCCTTGGGTTTCTCTGCTTTAATCTTTAGTAATACTGAGGTCATCAGTGGCAGAGGTGGGAATGCATAGATTGCTAGGGAGTTTCAGTTGAATGAAAGGGCATCTATTTTCCAAGCTTTTGGGTGGTATGTCCTTGTGCAGAATTTTGGTAGAAGATGGTTGAGGTGAGAGGCAAATGGGTCCACTTCTGGCTTGCCCCATGTCGAAGTGAGTTGTCTGAAGGCCTTCAGATGTAACCTCCACTCGTGTGGATCTGTGAAATTCCTGCTTAGGCTGTCCGCCAACACATTGTCTTTTCCTGGAACAAACTGGGATTGTAGCTGGATGTTTAGACTCAGTGATTTCTCCCAAAGCTGCAATGTCAGTCTGCAAAGGTGCCCCTTGCTTGTTTATGTACCACATCACAGTGGTGTTTGTCTGTCCGTATCATTAAATGGCCTTGCTGGAGTTGGTGGTGAAAGGCCTCGATGGCATGCATTACTGCCAACATTTCCTTTTGGTTTATATGCAGATGTGTTTCCTTTGGAGACCATTGTCCTTGTATACACCTGCCTTCCATGTCGAGGTCTGAGGCGTCTGTAGTCATGGTCTGTGTTATCTATGTTTTTTTGAATGACATACCTGTGTTTGCCTGGCTCACCGAGGCCCACCATAGGAATTCCTTTTGTAGGCATGGAATGAGTGGTATGATTGTCTCCAAGTTGTTGCTGTGTTGAGACCAAATGCTTTTTAGGTACCATTGAAGCTTTCTCATGTGCAGTCTTGCTAATGGAACCAGGAGAATGCAGGATGCCATGTAACCCAGGGCCTGCAGGAATCTCCTTGCAGTCATCTGGGTGAGTTTTGCTAAACCTTTGAAGTAATGAGTTAACTTCTCTTGCTTGTCTTCTGTCAGGTAAGCCATCTGAGCGGCTGTGTCTAGTTTGGCTCCTAAGAAGATTATTTGCTGGGATGGGTGCAGTCTTGACTTTTGGAAGTTGACTGTGTAGCCCAGAGCTTGAAGTATCATTATGACATAATCCAGGTTTTGTCAACATCAATTTGTTAGATCATTTGTATGAGCAGTCGTCCAGGTATGGGTAAATTTGTATGCCCTGGAGCCTGCAATGAGCAATTACTGAAGCCAAGCATTTTGTAAATACTCTCAAATGGCAATGCTGAGAATTGATAATGCTCTGGCCCTGCAAGAAATCTGAGGTATCTTCTGCAGCTGTGTCTGATAGGGACATGCAGGTATGCCTCCTTGAGGTCAAGAGTTATCAGCCACGACCCCGCCCCAGCATGGAAGGAGTTGCTGTAGAGTCAGTATTTTGAACTTTGGTACTATGAGAAAGGAGTTTAATGCAGACAAGTCCAGTATTGGTCTCCATTGAGATTCTTTTCTTGGAACAAGGAACAGTCTTGAGTAAAACCCCTGGTCTTGTTCTTGTTGTGGAACTCTTTCTATTGCTTTCATCCGAGTCAGCAGAGTGATTTGTTTGATAGCCTCTGCCCTCTGATTTTGTGGCAGGTTTGGCATGCCTTGCTTTCTTGGTAAGGTATGAAAATGAAACCTGTACCCTCTCTGTCTATAATGTCCAAAATCCATTTGTCCTTTGTCAGTCTGTGCCAGTTTTCTGCAAACAGAGATAATTTCCCCAAGGGAGCTTCTAGTTGTTCCCTGGTAGGCGGTAGTAGAGGAAAGTCATTGAGATTGTGGTTGTGGGGCAGGTGAAACCCCTGCGTCACTTCTCTGGTTTCCTGGCTGCCATTGTCGTCCCCTGTAAGGGCCTCTGTATTGGCCTCTTCCTCGGCCACGTCTGTTCTTACCCCTTTGAAACTTTTCTGGATTAGGAAAGGACCAGTTTTTGGAAGGCCAATTCCTACTGAATCTGGGGGGTTGAACCTGGAGGAAATCTTTCACAGTCTGAAATGATTTTGCTTTTCTTGATGGTCTTTAACACATCCTTAGCATTTGCACCAAAAGCTTGTTCTTTTCCAAAGGTGCATCCAGAAGTTTTGCTTTTACATGATCTGGTAGAGGTTGATCTTTTAACCAAGCATGTCTATGAATGACTGCCCCTGTCATAGCTGCCCTACATGAAGCTTCCAGTGCATCATATCCACACTGCAGGAAGTGATTGCTTACTTGCTGAGTGTTATGTACAGCTTCCTGCAAAGTCTTCCTGTCTAAAGGATCAGGAGTGGCTAATGTTTTTTGTAAATCTTCTAACAGATAATCCTGATATTGTAGCATATGGAAAAGGCAATTTAAAGCTCTCATAGATAAGGTAGTGGATGTGTAAACCTTTTTGCCCCATCTCTCTAATGGCCTAGCTTCCCTGTTGGAGGGCAAAGGATTTTTTGAGGTGGAGGCTGAAACTCCTTTAGGCCCCTGTGAAATAGTTTCCAAATCAGCAGTGTGGGCCCTGAATAAATGGGAATGAGTTTCTGGGACCCTGTAATACCTGTCTGGCTTGGCTGGAGCAGGAGGAAGAGAATCAGGGGTAGCACTAGAGTCAGAATACAAATCATCCAGAACATCAAGTACAGGAGGAATAGCTAAAGGCCTGTGCTGAGGCTTCTTAAGGAAAGTCCTAAGGCGTTTCCTAGAATCAGAATATTCCTGGCCTTGCCACTTGAAATGTTCCCTCATGGTGTGCAGAACTTCCCCAAAAGAAATATCCTCAGGAGGGGAGGCCGAGGGGATGGAATCTTCTGCATCCGAGTCCTCGTAGGTCTGGAAGAGCTCTTCCTGGCTATCAGAGTGGACAGAGCCCTCAGAATCTTCATCGGAATGAGTAGGGTCAGAGTGTTCAACCCGGGGCCTTTTATCAGGAGGAGGCTGGGATCCTCTCTCAGGATGGGCCTGTGAACCTCTAATCATGGAAATCAAATCAGCAGCCATGGACATAATTTGTGTCTCTGGAGTCGGCTGAGGTAAGGGTTTAGAAGTAATATGCTTTGTTTTGCTGGCTACCTTAGCCCTAGTGTAGGCCTTAATAGACATGGCCATAGGGGGACTGGCAGCTCCACTTGCAGGAGTGACCTTGTCTACAGCAATGGTCTCGGGCATTTCCTCGGTTTCGGTATCTGGAGGAAAAACTATAACTGGCGGAGTAATGTCTGGAATCGGAGTCGTCGGTAATGCGGTGTCTTCGGTTCGGAGCGGTGGAGAGACCGTCTCAGAGGGAACCGGAGCACTCGCGCTAGGTTTTGGCGTGGGAGTCGGTGGTAGACGGGCAGAGGATGTCGGTCCCGGTCTTTTGCTTTTGGCGTTTGCGATGTCGGAAGATCTGACGGCATGGTGTAAGCAAATTATTGCGAAAAAATCTTCAGCGAACTCCGCCCGGCGCCTGAGAGTGCGCTTGTTGAAGCGAGCACAGGCTACACAGGCCGAGACGTCATGGTCTGGGCCCAGGCAAGGGAGACAGTAAGAGTGGAAATCCTTATGAGGTATTTGTTTACCACAAGAAAGACAATTGTTAACTTTTTCAGTAATTTCTGACATCGGCTGAGGCAAGAAAAGGTCCCCACGGGTACTTAGCTTTTGATGACTTGTATCGTAGAATACAGGAGCTGACCGACCGGCACTTGCGAACTGCTTCTGCTTGGGCACCGCGGCAAGAAAGACTGAAGAAAATGGCGTCGGCTGATGCTTATATACTCCAGCCGCTCTGACGGAGAGAAATGCGACATCAGCTGACGTCGGACCCAGACTTTGGAATCCAGCTGACCGAGGGCTGCCTGAGGCAGGACAACCCACATGTTATGACTGCAGTTGCATTCTTGAAGGACATCAGAGCATGTGCACAAGCAGAGGGAGCAAGATGGAGGGGGAGAGGGAGACAGCGAGCACATGAGGCAGCAAAAGCAAAGGAGAGAGGGAGGGAGCAAGAGAAAAAAGTGAGAGTGTGAAACTGCTGAAGGGTCTGCCACTAGATTTTTATATAGATAGTTTAGGTCCTCAGGGACCTTGTAAAACCTGTCTTGTCTTTTGGGAGTTGGAGACTGAGAATCAGGCGCAGAAGAAGTGGACTGAAAAGCATCCTGAAAGCCTCAGGGACAGGAGGGACTGGAGAAAGGGCAAGAGTAACAGTCTCCAAAAGGGATTAATACCACTTTTGGACATATAAGATCTTATTAGACTGCCAAATACCTCTTCTGGACATGAGAGATATTATTAGAGATTGCTAATGAACAAGTGTTTCATCGTGTTGAGTATAGTCTCAAAGAAGCTTCCTCAATAGGTGAATCAGGTGAGTGCACACTTTGTCAGAGGAGACTTGTCCTGGGGAATGCATCTGAGAGGAATAATCCAGAGAATGGATGAAGAGCAAGATGAGGACTTGGACCAATGTGGGTTTTACAGCAGTAGTCTGTGGTATGGAGACTCAAAGGAAGGAGGCTTAAAGGATATAAAATCGCTTTACACAACTCTTGTGGAAAAGTCCATCCAGTCTTTCTTCCCAGCAAATGCGCAAGAGGCCACATACTTAAAATTTGTTTTTCTTTAACCTGTAACCCTGTCTGACCTCTATTACAGAGCACTTGCCCCTCCTAGCCAACATTTACAACTTTCAAACAATTAAAAACAATGTAAAAAGGAAGATTTCCCCAACTGGGCACTTATCTGGGTTTAACAAATGAAGCAAAAGTACCAACGACCAAACATCTAACAGTTAGAGGGATGCATGACCTGCGTTTGGGATGGCAGCGAGACAGTCCCAAGTAGCCACACACGTACGTCCATATTTATAACCCAAAACATACAAGCTGAGGTCATACATCGGATGTACGACCTAGGGAATGTTAAGCTTTGGACACCAGTCAGAAGTCAGCAGTGACAACCCATCAGTGATTTCACTCATGGCATCATACTCTTCTCACAAAGTTCATTCAAATGGTTCAGTGCTATAAGAATAGGACACAGGCAGAGAAGCTCTTGCTATACATGCACAATGCATTGTTGCTGTTGGAGTCACACAAGACTCTATGCCTGGCTATTTCTCTTTACCATCTTTGTGAAAAAGGACACTCAACATAGGCAATACCAAAATCATGCAGTATGCAGAAAGCCACAACTGTAGTCTGTTGCTCATGTGCGCGTACACAGACGCATCCCTCTTCTGCAATCATCCTTTCACACAACTAAGACATGACTGAACATCACTAGTCTGTTCCTAAATGCCTCAAACAAAACACATGCAGTTTTCTCCTAAAGCTTTCCCCAGTACTGACCAGCCCCAAGCTCATCCCAACCCTTGCCACGCTTTTTACAGTAAAATCTCCACATCAACCTTAGTCAGTCTCACCCAACTGAAGATGAAACAGATCATCGGCATTAACTCTGAAAATTAACAAAATTATGTTCCTCACATACACAAACTGCAAAAAACTAACTTCATTTTGGCCAAAATATACAGGACTAAATCTTTAATAATCAAAGACATAATTCCCATAGCTAGATTCTACTTTCTACCTTGCCTCATGTACTCCTCTCACTTCTTTAACTTAGCCTCACCATGTTGAAGCAAAGGGAAACAAGCATGTTAAAAAGGTCTCTCTGCTTTGTAATCCTGAATAAAAACCAGTAACTTATGCATGATTTTGGACAGGGAAGTATTTAAAAATAAATCAAGACAAAGAAAAAAAATATATATTGCGCATTCATACCTCTCAAGTGCACTTCATTACGAGGATTGCACCTCATTTGGGGTCTTAAAAAGTTCATGTTCCTCGAAGTTGCACATTTAAAGGGTCTGTCACATTCAGTGTTAACAAATTTTTAATGGATATCCAATGTAAATAGAAATTAATTATATAAATTAACAGAATTGTTTCACAAGTAAAAATATTACAGTTTAACCAGACTTTGAACTTCCTAGCTGAAGTTGTTAAGCTGTTAGCAAGTGTTTCACATTTTGCCCATTTGTTCCACATTATGAAGGCTAGTGTTCCTCAGTTTGGAGATGGAAGTCAGAGCTATGCGTGCATTTCATCGTGTTTCATGTAGCACAAGAGAAATGCAAGAATGCAGTAAACACTGATCCTAAATTACAGGAACTATGCATGTTTTTTGGAAAATTAAATTTCATATTTAATTTTCAGGATATTAAATCCAAGAATGATACCTATGATTTTTATGCAATTTTCATTTGGTCACATGTATATACATTATCATGGGAATGGTCACACATTCACAACATCGACTAACTAGCAGAGCTCAAAACACAGACGATTAAATGGTTAAACCTTGTCAAAATAACAAACAGTCCCGACATGTATATAAAACAACCCCAAACTTCCAATACTAAAACACATAGAAAAAGGTTCTTTGACATGGGGGGGGTGCCCTTTCAGTCCCTCCCCCCTTACTTATACATACCAACTCCACACTTGCACAACAGCCAGTAAAAAGAAGGGATTAGTTCGCAAGTTGATGAAATATTCGACCAAGTGTGAAACTTCACTTCATGGCGGATTGGTCGAATGTTTGACCAAACACACTTCACCCAGCTGTGACACTCCATTAAACACTGGGCAAGTCTCAAAAAGTACAGTTTTGTATTTACCATAAATGTAGATGTTAAGAGTGTCTTCACTGTTGCAGTCATTACACTTGGGTTATCCTGCCATCAGGCGGCCCCACAGTCAGCCAGAGTTCCAAAGTCTTGGTCCAGCATCGGTTGCTGTCGCTTCCTCCCCGACACCATTTTCTTCAGTTTTTCTTGCCCCAGAGGTCAGGTGCCCCCAAAAAGGTAGACAATACATATTGCTAATGAAACGTCGTATAGTGTAGAAAGGTATAGATAAGTCCCAGCTAAAAAAAAAAAAAAAAAAAAAAAAAAAAAAAAAAAAAAAAAGGGGATGGCAGGTGGGTAACCTGGACTGCAGCAGTGAAGACACTAACATCTACATTTATGGTAGGTACAAAACTGTACTATGTTCATCGCGTTTCACTGCTGCAGTCATAACACTTGGGTTGAATCCCAAAGCGGAGTCAGGGTGGTTGGTTCTATAGAGGATTTGGTGTGGCTATGAGGCCCTGCAGCACTGCAGTGGCAAAGCCAGCTCTGGATCTGGAATAAAGAGGCAAGTGGTAATACTTGGTAAAGGTGTGCACTGAACTCCAAGTTGCAGCTTCCAATATATCTTTGGTAGTTACTCCTCTAAGGTAGGCAGCAGAAGTAGCAGTTGCCCTGGTGGAATGTGGTCTAATGTTACTTGGTACAGGTTTCCCATGCTGTGTGTAGCAGAACCGGATACAGTGTCCTATCCACTTTGAAATGGTCTGCTTGAAATAGCCTTTCCCTGTGATCCTGCAGCATATGCTACAACCAATTGCTCAGTTTTTATGAAAGCTTTTGTTTTGTCCAAGTAGAAACGTAATTTAATTCTGCTGAATTGGCTGACTCAAAAGGAGGTAAGGTGAGTTTTTCCAAGACAAAATTGAGGTCCCAAGTAGGTGTTGGTGCTCTGCGGGACGGTCTTATGTTTTTAGCCCCTCTGAGGTACTGCTTTAGCAATGGATAAGAGAAAATAGGAGGATCTGTGTTATAATGAGCTGAGATGGCAGAGGCGTGGATCTTAATGGATGAGAAGGATAGTCCTTTGTCCAGCATCTCAGTTAAGTATTGTAGTATCAGAGGAATGTTTGGGACAAGAGGGTCAAGGCTTTGAGCCTGGTTCCAGGCACAGAATCTCTTCCACTTTTCTGAATAAGATTTCCTGGTGCTAGGTCTCCTGGCCTCCAAAATGACACCCATAACAGCTTTACAGAGAGGTGTTGTATGTTTGACCAATGAATCTGCCATGCAGCCAGGTTTAAGGTTTTGAGCTGACTGTGCAGGATCTGATTGTTTTGTTGAGTCAGAAGGTGTGGAATTTGAGGTAAAATCCATGGTGGGCCCTATGCCAAGTTCTTTAAGATTGCTCCAGACTGGCCATGCCAGCACTGGTACCCAATCAGGATCATCTGTAGTTTTTCTTGTCTGGCTTTTAGGAGTACCTTTGAAAGGAGAGGCAGTGGTGGGAAGGCATAAACTTTTAGTCTTTTCCAGCTGAACGAGAGAGCATCCACTTTCCATGATTGTGTGTGATAAGCCCTTGTGCAGAATTTTTGTAGTTGGCAATTCAGTGGGGAGGCAAAAAGATCTATGTCGGGGCACCCCCACTTGTGTGTTCTCATGCTGAATACTTGTGGATTTAATTTCCACTCGTGAGGATCCATGATGTTTCTGCTTCAGTCGTCTGCCAGAGTATTTTTCTTTCCTGGCAGGAATTGTACTTGCAGAAGAACTTGATAAGTTAGAGATGTGTTCCATAAGGTCATGGCTAGTCTGCATAGGGGGTAAGAATGAGTGCCCCCTTGCTTATGTACCACATTACTGTGGTGTTGTCTGTCTTTAATAATAAATTGTCCTGGATGCAGAAGGTCCTTGAAAGCTGTTAGGGCATTTTGTACAGCCAGCATCTTTTTTTGATTGATGTGAAGATGCATTTGGTCTGTGGTCCACTTGCCCTGAATACATTTTCTTGCTATGTGTGCTCCCCAGGCGTAATCCGAAGCATCTGTTAAAGTCTGCCTGGCTGTGGGTAGAGTGAAACGCTGACTCTTGTTGAGGTGACATGCCTGTGCCCACCATCGAAACTCCTGTTGTAGGCAGGGAATTAGTGGTATTACTGTTTCCAAACAGTGACAGTGTTGAGTCCAAACACTTTTTAGGTACCATTGTAATTTCCTCATATGCAGTCTGGCATATAGAATTAGTAGTATGCAGGATGCCATGAATCCCAAGGCCTGCAGAATTTTTCTTGCAGGGAGTTGGGACTTTGTTGCCATCAACTGAAAATACAGAGTCAGTTGTCCTCGTTTGTCTGGCAGGAGATTAGCCATCTGGGCCATTGTATTTAAGCTGGCACCCAGGAATATTATCTCTTGTGAAGGCACTAGTTTTTTATTTCTTTTCATTTACTGTGTACCCTAGGCAAATTAGCAACCTTTTTACAAATGCCAGATGCTTTAGAAGAATGTCCTTGCTCTCTGCTTGAATAAGGCAGTCGTCCAGGTATGGATATATTTTAATTCCTTTTTGTCTGCAAAATGCAATTACTGGTGCCAGGCACTTTGTGAAGACCCTGTGCGCAGTAGATAAGCCAAAGGGCAGTGCAGAGAATTGGTAGTGCATTGAACCAGCGAAGAATCTGAGGTATCTTCTGCAATTTTGTCTGATAGGGACATGCAGGTATGCCTCTTTGAGGTCCAAAGTAACAAGCCAAGCCTTCTTGCCCAGTATGGGAAGAAGCTGCTGCAGTGTCAACATTTTAAATTTCGGAACATCCAGGTAAGTATTTAGAACAGAAAGGTCTAGTATGGGTGCTCCAGGCTTTGTCCTTTCCGGGGACCAGGAAAAGTCTTTAAAATCCTTGTCCCTGTTCCTGCTGTGGCACTTTTTGAATAAGCTCTCATGTTCATGAGGGCTGTAATTTGCTTTTGTGCCTCTGCCCATTGATTTTGTGGCAGGTCTGGCATTCCTTTTAGCCTTGGTAAAGTGTGAAAGTAGAACCTGTAACCTTTGAGACACAATATTCAGAACCCATTTGTCTTGGGTGACTGTTTGCCAATTTTCAGAAAAAAGTGCTAGTTTTCCCCCTAAGGGAGCTTGCAAAAGGGAAGTGCTTGGCATTCGAAGGGGAAAGTCATTGGGACTGTTTCCTGTAAGGTTGTGACTAGTCTTCACCTCCTTTTGGGGTTGAAGCACCCCACTGTCGTGGTCTGAAAGAGCCTTGGGGCTGAGATCTGCCTCTTGGGCATCTGTATCTGCCTCTGTGGCCTGACACTGGAAAGGACCAATTCTTTGTAGGCCAATTTCTGCTAAATCAAGGTGGCTGTACCTGTAAGAAATCCTTGACTGTTTGCATAGATTTTGCCTTATCCTCCATTTTCTTTAATACCTCTTCTACCTTAACACCAAATAAAATATCTTGCTGTAAAGGAGCATCCAATAATTTTGCCTTAACATGATCTGGTAAACTTTGTTCTTTTAACCAAGCATGCCTTAGAATCACAGATCCTATAACTGCTGCTCTACAAGAAGCCTCTAATGAATCAAAACCACATTGCAGAGTATGTTTCCCAACTTGTTCAGCTGCATGCAATAAATCCTGCATTTCCTTATAGTCAGGATGTTCTGAACTTGTAGTCATTTTCTGTTTTAACGGAGACATTAAATATTGTTGGTATTTAAGCATATGAAACTGGCAATTTAAAGCCCTTACTGCTAAAGTTGCAGAAGTGTAAACTTTCTTCCCCCATCTGTCTAATGCTCTAGAATCCCTGTCAGAGGGAACTGGATTTTTAGCCGTGAAGCCTTTACCCCTTTGGGACCCTGGGAAATAGTTTCTGGGTCAGCAACAGGGTTTTTAAAGAAATTTGAGAGAGTCAGGGACTCTGTAGTACCCGTCTGGCTTGGCTGGAGCAGGGGGTAAAGAATCAGGATTTAAAATGGATTCAGAGAACACATCATCCACAATATCCAACACTGACGGAATAGCAAGGGGCCTGTGCTGAGGCAATAAAAGAAAAGAAGTTATGTACTCACCATAACGTTCCATCTGAGTAGGTAAACTTCATTTGTCAGCAACCTTTGGGAATCGGATCCGAGCTGGCAGTTTAACAGTTTTAAATCTGAGCTCCAAGCTCCTCCCCCTACCCATAATCCCCTGCCAACCCTGACTGACCTCAGATCAAGTTTGCCCAACAGCAGAAAACTGCTAGCAATGATTAATCCCAAGATTAAGTGGGTAAAACCTATGGACCAGAGTAGGAGAACATTCGCAAGTGAGGGGGCAGGTGGGAGGGACGGTTGCTGACAAATGAAGTTTACCTACTCAGATGGAACGTTATGGTGAGTACATAACTTCTTAATCTGAAGTGGTCAACTTCATTTGTGCAGCAACCTTTGGGACAGAGTCCCCAGCTACCTGAACCTTGGGTGGCCTTCACGGAAGGATGCTCCGGAGCACTGCAGAGCCAAAGGATGCTCTCCCTCTGGAGATAATGTCCAATTTGTAGTGATTGATAAAAGTATGAGATGAAGCCCAAGTGGCTGCCGAGCAAATATCATCCAAAGAAACTCTAGCTCTAAAAGCCGCAGAGGAAGACATAGATAGAGTACAGTGGGCATGGACTCCCTGAGGTGCGGGCCTTCCCGAACTGTCGTATGCTAAAAGGATACACTGTGAAATCCATCTAGAGAGTGTGACTTTAGATACAGATTTACCCAAGTTAAATTTGGCAAAGGAGATGAACAACTGGTCGGATTTCCTATGACCAGATGTCCTGTGGATGTAGAAGCGAAGTTGTCTATGCACATCCAATGAGTGTAATTTGTATTCCCCTTTGTTATGGTAGTTAGGAAAAAAGACCGGCAAGTTGATGGACTGGTTAATATTTGACTCCGAGAAGAAGAAAGGAGGGATTGGCCCTGAGGTAAATGCTATCCTTGTGAAAGGTCTAGTATGGGGGTTTTACATACAGGGCCTGTAGTTCAGACACCCTTCGAGCTGAGGTGATAGCGACAAGGCCATTTTCCATGATAAGAATTTAAGATCTATGGAAGCTGCAGGCTCAAATGGGGGAGCTGTCAAGGCCTAAAGCACCAATGTTAATTCCCAAGGAGGGACTACATCCTTCACTGGGGGTCTGAGCAGAAAGGTGTCCTTCAAAAAGGTCTTACACAATTTTGTAGTGATCAAAGGGCCCAATTCATTTCCAACGTGATAATGAGAGATAGCGGCTAGTTGGACCTTGACTGTGGGGGAACTAGCTCCCTGATGAAACAGTCCTGACAGAAAGTCTAATACAGCGGGCAGCAGAGCTGTAAAAGGATCCAAATGTTTGCGTTCCGCCCAAATGGAGAAACGTTTCCATTTGCTGCTATAGATCTTTCTAGTAGAAGGCTTGTGCGCAGCTACTAGAATAGTTTTAACTGGGGAAGAGATACCGGGAGTCCTAGCTATGAGTGGAACTGGCGCAGCCAAGCTGTGAGCTTGAGGTTGTCCAGGTTCGGGACTGGGAGATCTAGGGGGTGGGATATTAGATCCAGACGGGGATCCAGAATCCAAGGAGGATTCACGAGATGAGACCAAAGGTAAGGGAACCAGGTTTGACTAGGCCAAAACGGGGCAATGAGGATTATCCTGCTCCCCAACCAACTGGCTTTCTGAAGAAACTTCAGCAATAGAGGAAGAGGAGGGTAAGCATAAAGAAGACCGGGAGGCCAAGCATGCACCAGAGCATCTCTCGGGGGTTCCCCAGAGGGGGAAATGAGAGCGAAGTAGTCATAACATTTTGTGTTCGAGGGAGAGGCAAAGAGATTGCAACAGGGTTGACCCCATTTGGCAAAGATCCGATTCGCTATCTCGGGATTCAGAGACCACTCGTATGGTAACAGGATGGAGCGACTTAGTTTGTCCGCTAGGATGTTGGACCTTCCCGGAATGTGCGTTGGTATGAGAAAACGGTTGGTGGAGATCGCCCATTCCCACACCCTCATGGCCTCTTGACAGAGTGGGTAAGACCTGGTTCCCCCCTGTTTGTTGATGTACCAGACATCCGACATGTTGTCCGTCTGAATCGCAATTGTTCCTATGGGAAGAAGGTCCTGAAGTGCTTGCAACGTTAACAGCACTGCCCTCATCTCTAAGACGTTGATATGCAGTGAGGTCTCTGAGGTCTCACGTGCCTTGGACTGTCCTGCCCGAACAATGCCCCCACCACCAGAGTCGGGAGGCGTCCGTGGTCACCGTGGCTAGTGAAGGGGTCATAGAAAAGGGGTGCCCTTGCTGAAGGTCTGGAGATTGGAGCCACCATAGGAGGGCTCTTGCAGGCCCTGCTGAGGGGAACGGGATGGATCAGAGGGTAGTGAAGAAGGGACCACTGGACCTGGAGGGTCCATTGTAAGACCCTCATGTTCAAACGTGCCATTGGCAATAGGTTGATCGCTGCCACCATCGAGCCAAGAGCCCTCAGGACCAATTCCGCCGGGGGAGCTGGAGATTGTAGCATGGTCTGCACATGTAACCTCAGGGATAGTAGCCGGTCTGTGGTCAAGAAAGCTAGGAGCTTGTTTGTGTCCAATCTGGCCCCTATGAAGTCTATAGTTAGAGTCAGAGTAAGAGACGACTTCTCTATGTTGATAGTGATCCCCAGCCGGGGAACTAGACTGAGAAAGTCGTTTCTGGCTGTACAGAGTAGATACCTTGTCGGGGTGGTAAGGAGTCAGTCGTCCAGGTACGGGAAGACCTGAATTCCCTGGAGCCTCAGGTGGGCCGCTATCATGGCTCACACTTTGGTGAACACCCTGGGGGCTGTGGTGAGACCAAAGGGCAGGACCCTGAATTGGAAATGACTGGCTCCCAGCCGGAAGCGGAGGAACCTCCTGGATCGCCTGTCCCATCAGAATGTGGTAGTACGCATCCTTGAGGTCTATAGAGCACATCCAATCGTTCTCCCACAAAAGGGGGAGAATGGATTGAAGAGTGACCATGCGGAACTTTTCTTTGGTTACTAACAGGTTCAGGGAAGAGAGGTAGAGGATCAGTCTTAAGTCCCCCGTATTTTTTGGCACCAAGAAGAACCTGGAGTAAAACCCGGACCCGCACTGGTCTGGGGGGAACATGTTGGATGGCTCTTTTTTCCAGCAAATGTTGGATATCTATTGCTGCGGCCTCCATCTGCTCGAGTGGGACATCGGGGAGGCATCTGGGGCTGCGTGGATAACGAGAAAAGGGAATCTGGTATCCTCTGGATATGATGCGAAGCACCCAGCGGTCTGTGGTGATGGACTCCGAAGCTGCTGGGTGCTTCGAGAAATTCCCCCCGACTGCCTCCAGAGTGGAGCAGTCGGGCAACACCTCAGGGGTGTTGCGTGGGTTGGTCCAAGAAGGGTTCTCTGGATCCAAAGTTCCGCAGGCCCCCTCTGCCTCTAGGGCGGCATCCACCCTGCCCTCTGCCGCGTAAGGGCTGGGAGTCCGGAGCAGGATGAGACTGTTGCGACTTCCGGAACCACATCTTCTGTCCCTTTTGGTTCTTAGAAAAGAACCTCTGGGGAGCAGAGAAGCGGACTCAGACGGCAGACGTCTTCCCGTCCTTTTCGCTCTGGACCAAGGTATCTCACACGGTTTTGCTGAAAAGGGCAGAACCATCAAAAGGGGCATTAGCGAACGACGCCTTGAAGGGTTCCGCGAAATCAGTGTCAGAGCCAGGCCTGACGTCTCATAACGAGGCCCGCTCCGCCAGCTCTAGCAGCTCCTTCTGTGGCATGAGACAGAAGCCACATAGAGGTGTTGGATATGGATCGTAGACTGGCCATCCGGGTGGAGTGCAATTGTTTGTCCTCCGCCGACATGGACTCAGCATACTCTTTAACAAGGTCCCGCTGCAGTCAGAGCACGTGTGCCATGTAGGTCAGTGACCTCACAGAGAAGGTCGCTTAACTAAACACCCACTTCCCTAGATGGTCCATCGACAGAGACATCTTGCTCGGTTTGCTTGGGGGATGAACAGAGGGACTCTCCTGAGCAAGTTCCCTCTTGGTGGCCGCCGCCACCAACATGGCATCTACCGGGGGACCCTTACTCCGGTGGGACTAGTCAGAGGGTGGGCTAAGGATCCTGTCCGGGCGCTTGGGGACTGGCTCCAGTGTCCAGCTCCTTCCACACCCTGGTAGTGATCAAGTCTACCAGGGGGTCAGCCGGAGGGGACACCCAAGAGGTAGACTGGCCTGCTTCAAACACCTCCAGGAACACGGATTTGTCCGAGGTAGGCTTTGGGGCAGACCTCCCCTCCTTTATTCTGAGCATCTCCATGATGTCACCAAATGAGACATGTTCAGGGGGTGATCTTGGGGAACCTTCCCCTTCCTCCAAATCAGTGTCCTCAGTCAAGGACTCGGGGGAGTCCAGGTGCCTCCTCTTGCACCTCCGCTTGTGAGGGACCTCCTCGGGGGGACTGTCCGAGGAGGTCTCACCAGCAACTTCTTGCTCCACTGGAACTACCTGTGATGTCAAAGCAGGCTGTCCCTAGGGCCGGGTGATGGAACCCGGGCCCAACTGAGAAGGAGTGCAGGGTGGAGCCGTGGCAAGGGTCAGGGGCCTAGAATCCCTAGACAGAACCCTCTCCACCACGTCGAATGCCGAGGGAGAGCTGCTCCCTCTGGGATCCGAAAGCAGACTCTCCCTCGGATCCGACGGACGGATCGGGGCTGGCGCCAAAGCGATGGGATCAGACAGACCAGCATGCTCCGACCCAGACTGAGCCGAAGGCATACCGATACCACTGGATCCGAAGCTCAGCCCTCGCCTCGGAGAGCTCGGATCCGAAGAAAATGGACCCAACAGACTCTAGGGAAATGTCTGCGCCGAAGTACCCGAGACCATCGGCGCCGACACACCCCCGGCTTCAAGGCTGCCCGGCTCCGAAGACTCTGAACCCGGGAAACGGGATGGAGAAGGAGCTATCGGGGCAAAGAAGGGGGTCGAGCTCCCCCCCCAGAGGGGGGGGGAGGCAGGAGCACTCCCATCTGCAGTTGGGCCTAGAGGAATCTTCTCATCCGGTCCAAATCTGCATCTGTGAGACTTCTCGTAGATCTCGACGAGGCCATCGAGGTGGGGCGGGAGTGTCGCCTCGATGACCTTGAAGGAGATCGTGTCTCCTCCTCCTCAGGACCCGGTGAAAAGCACGGGGACCGGATCTGAGATGGAGAACCAGAAGACCTGGAGGGGGAAGACCGCTTAGCCAGGGGGGCCGAAGCAGAGGCCTCGGCCCACCGCTTGTGGTGCTTCTCCCTCTTCCTTTCTTTCCTAGCCTCCCTCTCCTCTGAGCCCAAGTAGACCTCGGGTCCTTAAGTGTCCTGGGGTTGAACGCTGCACAAATGGTACAACCAGAGGACAGGTGTTCAACCCCAAGGCACAATACACACAGAGTGTGGCCATTCACTGGGGACAGCTTATGGCCACACTCGGTGCACTTAGAAAACATTAACTTTGGGACCTCAGACATACTCAGAAAGTAACACACACACACACACACACACACACACACACACACACACACAAGTCCCCAAACACACAACACTGACGGAACCACGAAGGTAGGGGAAGGATAACTAGAATTAAAATAAACTAAGAGTTTAGACTAAAAAGGGGGCTAAACACACTCTCACACCAAAGATTAAAGAAAAGATTTAAAAAGTTAAATTTTTCCTCACAAAGAGAACGAGAATGCCAGGAGACTCAGGATCAAGCTGCTGAACGAAACCGCGGCAAACTAGATCTGAGGTCAGTCAGGGTTGGCAGGGGATTATGGGAAGGGGGAGGAGCTTGGAGCTCAGATCCGAGGTCAGATCAGATTCCCAAAGGTTACTGCACAAAGTTAACTACTTCAGATTCCTATTGTTTTCTTGGATTCTGAGTAATCCTGGCCCTCCCAATGGAAATGCTCCCTCATGGTATGTAAAGTTTCACCAAAAGAATAATCCTCAGGAGGAGAAGCTGAAGGAACTGATTCTTCAGCATAAGAGTCCTCATAGGGGGGTAAAGAGTATCCCTGGTCTGAAGCGGTATCAGAATATATGGAAACCTAGTCAGAGGAATCAGTCTGCATCCTGCCTAGGCCTTTTATCAGGAGGGGGATGGGTACCCCTGATCAGAGTAATTAAGTCTTCGGCCATTTTGAGCATCTGTTTTTTAGGCATGGAGGCCTGTCCAGGTGAATGCTGTACTTGCTTCTTTGTCTTTAATGGAGTTTTCGACTTGGCTGTAGTTTTTATGGTAAGCTGTGAAGGTCTGAAAACACCCTCAGAAGCAGATGCCTGCTCAGCGGCTCCAGACCCATCTGAAGGGTTAGTCTCCGTAGGCCCAACACCTTGAGTATCCAGAGGCCTAGTCATCTCCACGTGGGAGTCGGAGGTGGCCTGTGGCTCTGAAGTAGCGGGTGTCAGGGGCTGCGAAAGCACCTCACTGAGAACCGGTGAGCCTGCGACTGGCCTAGAAGAGGCTCCATCATCAGTTTTGGGCCTCTGATACCTGTCGTTATCTTTGTGTTTTTTGTGTATTCCGGTAGTCAGTTGTTCCGAAAGCATGGTATAATTAAATCTTCAGCCAAAGTAATGGCGAGCAAAATCAAACCGACGTTTAATAGTGCGTTTGTTAAATCTAGCACAAAACCAACAACTAGTGACGTTGTGATCTGGGCCTAGGCATGGAATACAGTAAGAATGAAAATCCTTATGAGGTATTTGCTTCCCACAAGAAATACAATTAACTTTTACTGACATCGGTCTGAGGCAAGAAAAAGTTTCCCCAATGGGGTACTTAGTTTTACTGAAGACTTCGGTTCTGAAAATCGAATTTGATATCTCCGGAGTCGGCCGACCGGCACTTGCAAACTGCTTTTGCTTCGGGCACCGCGTGGCAAGAAAGACTGAAGAAAATGGCATCGGTTGCATCTTATATACCCCTGATGCACTGACATCAGGGAGGAAGCGACAGACACCGGACCAAGACTTTGGAACTCTGGCCGACTGTGGGACCGCCTGATGGCAGGATAACCCAAGTGTAATGACTACAGCAGTGAAACACGATGAACGTCTATACAGTCAGACTGTTCATGTAACTGAACCATTTAAATATATCTCAAAAAAGAAAACTGCTCTTTTACCAAGCAAACTAATGTCTGTTTTTGAAAAGGGCACACGTTACTATAGATATATATATTTATATATACATACAATAACTCGGATCGTGCAACCATAGAGCAAGGATGAAATTCCTGATCCCCTGCACCAAATTGTCACTTTATGATTAGCTGTGCTTTCAGTCAAAACAGTTTCACACCACACTTGACTAGCCCTGCATTCAAATTGATTACACACATATACACAATCTACGTATACAATATAGATACTATACAAATTGTATTTAAAATTGGTTTACTGTGGGTACAGGACTAATCACAAATTACCACATGCAGGCTCAACCCAGGTTACATGAATAGTAACAGAAAGCAATGCATCAACATGGTAGTAACATAAAACACACATTAATAGAAAACTACACAGACAAAGGTAAACACATAACTATAGCAATCTGTACTTATACAGAGTTACGGTATTAACATTTGTTGCCGTCAAACATTTCAAAAATAAAAAGTACATATTTGCATTAGAAACAAGAAAAAGAAAAGGGCAAGAACAGGAAGTCATAAAATAAGTCCGAGTGCAGATTTTGCAACTATAAATAGGTGGGATATCTGCAAATTAGTAAACCCCAAAATGATTGCGTGAGGTACTAAACTTTTATTAGAATAATTGGGTATTATCTACCAGGTAGGTCAGCAGACAGTTGAACAGGTATGCAAGTAAAGTGTTTTAGAAACTGCTTGAACTGAGGTCTGAACTAGAGTAATCAGAGTTCAACTAAGTCATGACATGAGATACCATACCATGTTGGGCCTGGAACTCCTTATTTCTACCCATCAGGTTAATACCCTCCTTCCCATCCTTGAAAACCATTCTAAAAGACCTCCTAGCCAAACGCTGGTTCTGTTCTTTGTCAACACCAGGATAAACTATATCCCTAAATGGGAACAAATACCCATTTCATACCTTACATCTTCTTACTCTCAGTTCTTTACTCACTTCCTTACTTCTATCAATTCCACTCTCTTGGCACTTTCTCTCTAAATATACCATAAATCTGCTTTTCTCTCACTTTGTATTGTAATTCCTGTTTGTATGATTATAACTTAACCTTTAACTTCTCTATAAACTAGCTAAAATTTCTCTATTAAACTCATTATGTAACTTGTATCAATTCATAACTAATGTTTTCATATGTCTAATTTGGTATAATTAGAACTGTATTTGGTTTTTATATTAATTGAATACTCTAAAAATTTTCTTAAAATGTTTTGAATACTTTGGAGCTTTTACCCCGGGCCTCAACTGAAAATGGGCTCCTACTTAGTTGGACTTTCCCCAGTAAGCACACAAGTGCTATCAGCACTAGACGTCCTACAAGATAACAGCTCCAGTACTTAGTAATAATAACCATCCCTCCTGTTATATCTAAAGGTCGGTTCCCAGTGCTTTTGCCTATTAACCTGGTGAACTTGGGTATTGAGGCAGTGTAGCAACTCCCTCATGTACACAGACAACCTCTCCTCTTACCTCCCAACACTCAGACGTCTGAGAGATGCACTTGCCTCCAAATTGGAAGCCATGCACTCTCCAGCCAAGACCAGAATAGCTGGTCAAGAGGAGGTGGTCAACACCTGCACCACACCACATGGAACACATAACCCTCCAGAACACCCACCATCACAGCTCTCACAAAAACACAAGCCATACACTCATCTTCGCGGAGGCTCTCAATATAAATCTACCAAAACAGCAGAGACCTTCAAGGCAGAAATGCACTAGACCACACAAACATTGCACAAACCACGACAAATAGCTCACCTACACACAGTGTTCCCCTCAACATACGCCCCTAAGGCAAAACAGCTTGCCCAATACACTAACCATAGGTGACTCAACAGTGAGGCACACTGATGTCCCACACACTAGGTTAAATAAAAAGGTTAACAGTCAGCTATCAGGTGCCAGAATCCGACAACACACGCACTCAGGTCACTCCTCAAGTATGACTGTCATTGCCCATGTGGGTGTGAATGACAATGAGACACACCTCTCTGGACTGCATTAAGAGAGACATGGTGCAGCTCTCGGATTATGTGGCCCAGGCAGGTATGACCCTAGCCCTGAGCAGCATCCAACTGTCGCCCAGAATTATACCGTAGTACAAGCAGAAAATGATTGACTTTAACAATTAGCCAAGATTCTGGTGCCCTTCTAAGGGGATCCAGTATCTGTCTGCCTGGGATGACATGACTGCAAATCAAAAGATGTATAACTAATAAACAAACTAAAACAAACAAACTAAACGAGCAAGGGCAAAAACACACAGTCCAAAAAAACATGAAAGTCCACTTTAATCCACTTAAGCGCTTTTCGTCAGCGATATATGCGGACGTCTTCAGAAACTATTAAAATTGATTAACCATCTGACCTTTATATAAACAAACAATTAAAACATCTTAGACACGTGGCTGAAAAAGCCAATCTGTTAAAACTATTCAGAGAGACTAAATTAGAAGTTATGTACTTACCATAACGTTCCATCTGAGTAGGTGGATTCATTTGTCTGCAACCTGTGGGTATGGATCGGATATCGGATCCGAACCGGCATGGTTTATCCAGCTATGGATCCGAGCTCCTAGCTCCTCCCCTCACCCATAATGCCCTGCTCTCCCTACATGACCTCAGATAGAGTTTGCCCTGCACCAACTACCCTAACTAAAGGGTAACCCACCCTATGCAGGAAACTGACAAGGTCAGGGGGATAGGAGGGCGGGATGGTTGCAGACAAATGAATCCACCTACTCAGATGGAACGTTATGGTAAGTACATAACTTCTAAATCTGAAGTAGGAGAATTCATTTGTCAGCAACCTGTGGGACAGAGTCCCCAGCTACCTGAATCTTGGGTGGCCATCATGGAAGGATATTCCGGAGCACCGTGGAGCCAAAGGATGCTCTACCTCTAGAAGTGACGTCCAGCTTGTAATGAGTAATAAAGGTATGAGATGAAGCCCATGTGCCTGCTGAACAAATATCATCCAGAGGAACCCTCGACTTAAAGGCCGCTGAAGTAGAGACAGACCGGGTCGAATGAGCATGACTCCTTCCGGTGCGGGCCTCCCAGAGGCTTGGTACGCCAACAGAATACACTGAGAAATCCAGTGTGACAAACTTTGGAAATTGGTTTACCCAGATTGAATTTGGCAAAAGAAATGAACTGGTCTGATTGCCTATGACCAGCTGTCCTGTGAAGGTAAAAACGAAGCTGCCTGTGAACATCCAAGGAGTGCAGCTTGTATTCGCCTTTGTTTTGATACTTAGGGAAGAAAACAGGGAGGTTGATGGACTGATTAATGTTAGCTTCCGAAGCTACTTTAGGAAGAAAGGAGGGATGATCCTGAGGCACACCAGGTCCAGAAGAAAGATCAAATACGGCGGTTTCATGGACAGGGCCTGAAGCTCAGAAACTCTCTTAGCCGAAGTAATGGCTACCAAAAAAGCAGTCTTAAAGGACAAGAATTTAAGATAGACTGTGGCCGCAGGTTCAAAGGGGGGAGCAGTCAAGGCCTGAAGTACCAAGGAAAGATCCCATGGGGGAACAGTTTCTTTGACAGGGGGTCTGAGGAAAAAGGTGCCTTTTAGGAAGGTTTTGCATAACTTAGCTGACATAAGAGACCCTGAATCATGACCAACATGGTAATGAGATATGGCCGCCAGCTCAACTTTGACCGTGGAACTACTGGCGCCATCATTAAAGAGAGTAGTAAGAAAATCTAGAACCAAAGGAAGGGGAAAGTACAGTTTTGTACCTACCATAAATGTAGATGTCCGATAGATATGCAACTGCAGTCATAACATATGGGTTGTCCTGCCTCAGGCAGCCCTCGGTCGGCCGGATTCCAAAGTCTGGGTCCGACATCGGCTGATGTCGCATTTCTCTCCTACGTCAGAGCGGCAGGAGTATATAAGCATCAGCCGACGCCATCTTCTTCAGTGTTTCTTGCCCCAGATGCCAGGTGCCCTCCAAGGAAGGCTGTAATTAATTTGGAAGAGAAAAACAGGTTTCCAGACAAATAATAAGCAATAAACAGATACACCATAACAGATATCCCCAGCTAGGATAACAGGGAGAGGAGTGGACCCAAGGAATAGAGGGGAAGGAGGGAGGGAAAACCCGACTGCAGTTGCATATCTATCGGACATCTACATTTATGGTAGGTACAAAACTGTACTATGTCCTTCAAGAATGCAACTGCAGTCATAACATATGGGTTGAATACCATAGCTTAGCTGGGGGAGGTGGAATGCTCTAAGAAAATGATGGTGTAGCTATCAATCCCTGCAGGACTGCCGAAGCAAAGCCTCTTCTGGATCTGGAATATAAAGGGAGGTTGTAGTGTTTGGAGAATGTATGCACAGAGCTCCATGTAGCAGCTTCTAGAATGTCTTTTGTAGGCACCCCTCTTAAGAATGCTGTAGAGGTGGCTGTAGCTCTGGTAGAGTGTGGTCTGATATTGGCTGGTACACTCTTTCCATGGAAGGAATAACAAAATCTGATGCAATGTCCAATCCATTTTGAGATAGTCTGTTTGGAAATTGCTTTTCCTTGTACTCCAGGGGCGTAGGCTACAAAAAGCTGATCAGACTTCCTATTGGCCTTGGTTCTGTCCAGGTAGTAGCGAAGTTGTCTGTGAATGTCCAAGGTATGCAACAGTCTTTCCCCTTTGTTCTAAGGATTGGGAAAGAAAGTAGGCAGGTGAATTGCTTGATTTAAAGAAACCCTAGATACCACCTTTGGCAGAAAGCTAGGGTTGGTTCGTAAGGAGACCCTGTCTCTATGAAAGGTTATGAACGGTGGTATTGCCATTAGGGCCTGTAATTCCGAAACCCTTCTTGCTGAGGTAATTGCCAACAGGAAAGCTGTCTTCCATGAGAGAAATTGTAAGTCCACAGAAGCTGCTGGCTCAAAGGGGGTAGAGTCAGTTTTCTAGGACAAAGTTGAGGTCCCAAGCTGGTACTGGGGCCTTTCTTGGTGGCTTGATATTCTTGATTCCCCTAAGAAATTGCCTTAACAAAGGATGTGAGAACACAGGTGGATCAGTGTTGTATCTAGCTGAAATAGCTGAAGCATGTATTTTTATAGAAGAATATGAGAGTCCATTCTGTAGCATATCTGCCAAGTATTCCAGGATGAGTGGGATGTTCAATAATGATGCATCATGACCCTTGCTGGTATTCCAAATGCTGAATCTCTTCCATTTTGCTGAATAAACCTTTCTGGTGGATGGTCTGCGGGCTTCTGTTAATATCCGCTGAACTTCCTTGGAGAGATAGATTGAGGTTATTCATGGAATCTCCCAAGCTGTTAGCTGGAGCGGCTGAATGTTGGGATGTACTGTCTTGAAGTTGTTTTGAGTCAAAAGATGGGGCCATTGGGGAAGGACCCATTTTTTGTTGTGGCATATGCTCCGTAGTAGTGGGTACCAGTGTTGTCTTGGCCAGTCTGGAGCTATTAGGATCCCTTTTGGCTTCTCTGCTTTGATCTTTAGTAGTACTGTGGTCATCAGTGGCAGAGGTGGGAATGCATAAAGTTTTAGGAAGTTCCAGTTGAATGAGAGAGCATCTGTTTTCCATGCTTGAGGATGATATGTCCTTGAACAGAACTTTTGTAGATGATGATTGAGGTGGGAGGCAAATAGGTCTACTTCTGGCCTGCCCCATGTCGACGTGAGTCTTATGAAGATTTCTGGATGTAACCTCCACTCGTGGGGGTCCAGGAAAATCCTGCTTAGGCTGTCCGCCAGCACATTGTCTTTGCCTGGAACAAACTGGGATTGCAACTGTATGTTTAAGCTCAGTGATTTTTCCCAAAGATTCATTGCCAGTCTGCAAAGGCGGTAAGAATGGGTGCCCCCCTGCTTGTTTATGTACCACATGACAGTGGTGTTGTCTGTCCGTATTAGCAGGTGGCCTTGCTGAAGTTGTTGTCGAAAGGCCTCAATGGCATGCATTACTGCCAGCATTTCTTTTTGGTTGATATGCAGATGTGTTTCCTTTGGAGACCATTGTCCTTGAATACATCTGCCCTCCATGTGCGCCCCCCATCCAAGGTCTGAGGCGTCTGTGGTCATTGTTTGTGTTGAGGTTTTTTGAATGACATACCTGTGTTTGCCTGGCTTACCGAGGCCCACCATAGAAATTCCTTTTGTAGGCATGGAATGAGCAGTATGGTTGTCTCTAGGTTGTTGCTGTGTTGAGACAATAAACTTTTTAGGTACCATTGAAGCTTTCTCATGTGTAGTCTTGCTAATGGAACCAGGAGAATGCAGGATGCCATGTAACCCAGGGCCTGTAGGAATCTCCTTGCAGTCATCTGGGTGAGCTTTGCCAAACCTTTGAAATAAAGAGTTAACTTATTTTGCTTGTCTTCTGTCAGGTAAGCCATTTGAGAGGTTGTGTCTAGATTGGCTCCTAAGAAAGTTATTTGCTGGGATGGCTGCAGTCTTGACTTTTGGAAGTTGACTGTGTATCCCAGAGCTTGTAGCAATTGAATGACATAATCCAAGTTTTTTTGTCAAAATCAGTTTGTCGTCCGCTTGTATGAGGCAGTCGTCCAGGTACGGGTAAATTTGAATCCCCTGGAGCCTGCAATGAGCAATTACTGAAGCCAGGCATTTTGTAGATACTCTGGGCGCAGTAGATAAGCCAAATGGCAATGCTGAGAATTGATAATGCTCTGGCCCTGCAAGAAATCCGAGGTATCTTCTGCAGCTGTGTCTGATAGGGACATGCAGGTATGCCTCCTTGAGGTCCAGAGTAATCAGCCAAGACCCCTTGCCCAGCATGGGAAGGAGTTGCTGTAAGGTCAGCATTTTGAACTTTGGTACTATGAGAAAGGTGTTTAATGCGGACAAATCCAGTATTGGTCTCCATTGAGTTTCTTTTCTTGGAACAAGGAACAGTCTTGAGTAAAACCCCTGGCCTTGTTCTTGTTGTGGAACTTTTTCTATTGCATTGATCTGAGCAAGCAGAGAAATTTGCTTGATAGCCTCTGCCCTCTGGTTTTGCGGTAGGTTTGGCATGCCTTGTTTCCTTGGTAAGGTATGAAAGTGGAACCTGTAGCCTTGGTCTATAAATGTCAAAAATCCATTTGTCCTTTGTCAATCTGTGCCAATTGTCTGAAAACAGAGATAATTTTCTGCCCAAGGGAGCTTCTGTTTCCTCTTTGGTTAGCGGAAGTAGAGGAAAGTCACTGTGATTGTCCTTGTGGGGCAGGTGAAGCCCCTGTGTCACTTCTTTGGTTTGCCGATTGCCATTGTCGTCCCCTGTAGGAACCTCTGTACTGTCCTCTTCCTCGTCCACGCCTGTTTTTGCCCCTTTGAAATCTTTCAGTATTAGGAAAGGACCAGTTTTTTGAAGGCCAATTCCTGCTGAATCTGGGTGGCTGAACCTGGAGGAAATCTTTGACTGTCTGAACTGACTTGGCTTTTTCCTCAATGGTCTTTAATACATCTTTAGCATTAGCACCAAAAAGCTTGTTCTTTTCCAAGGGTGCATCAAGAAGTTTTGCCTTAACATGATCTGGTAGAGGTTGTTCTTTTAACCATGCATGTCTACGAATGACCGCCCCTGTCATAGCTGCCCTACATGAAGCTTCCAATGCATCATATCCACACTGAAGGAAGTGATTGCTAACTTGCTGAGAGTTATGTACAGCCTCCTGCAAAGACTTCCTATCTAAAGGTTCAGGAGAGGCCAAAGTTTTCTGTAAATCATCTAACAGGAAATCCTGATATCGAAACATATGAGAGAGACAATTGAGAGCTCTCATAGATAAAGTAGTGGAGGTGTAAACCTTCTTCCCCCATCTCTCTAATGACCTAGCTTCCCTGTTGGAAGGCAAAGGATTTTTGGAGGTGGTAGCTGAAACCCCTTTCGGCCCCTGTGAAATAGTTTCTAAATCAACAGCATGGGCCCTAAAGAAATGAGAAAGCATTTCAGGGACTCTATAGTATCTGTCCGGCTTGGCAGGAGCAGGAGGGAGAGTATCAGGGGTAACACTTGAGTCAGAATATAGATCATCCAAAACATCAAGCACAGGAGGTATAGCCAAGGGCATGTGTTGGGGCTTTTTAAGGAAGGTTCGAAGGCGCTTTCTGGAATCAGAATATTCCTGGCCTTGCCACTTAAAGTGTTCCCTCATGGAATGCAGAACTTCCCCAAAAGAAATATCCTCAGGAGGGGAGGCCGAGGGGATGGAGTCCTCTGCATCTGAGTCCTCGTAGGTCTGGAAAGGCTCTTCCTGGCTATCGGAGTGGCCAGAGGCCTCAGAATCTTCATCTGAAGGGAGAGAGTCAGTGGGCTCAACCCTGGGCCTCTTATCAGGAGGAGGCTGGGATCCTCTCTCAGGATGGGCCTGGGAACCTCTGATCATGGAGATTAAGTCTGCTGCCATAGTCATGATTTGTGTTTCAGGAGTAGGCTGAGGTAAGGCTTTAGCAGTAAGGTGCTTGGTCTTGCTGGCTGCCTTAGCACGTGTGTAGGCCTTGATAGACATGGACATGGGAGGCCTAGCAGCTCCACGTGCAGGAGTGACCTTATCCACAGCAATGGTCTCGGGCATTTCCTCGGTTTCAGTATCCGGAGGAAAATCAATAACTGGCGTTGGTGTGGTCTCCGGTATCGGAGGTATCGGTAATTCGGTGGCTTCGGTTCGGAGCGGTGAAATAACCGCCTCAGAGGGAACCGGGGCACTCGCGGCAGGTTTTGGCGTGGTGTCGGTGGAAGACGCGGGCCGAGGATGTCGGTCCCGGTCTTTTCATTTTTTAGGAGTCTGCGATGTCGGTAATTCTGACGGCATCGTGTAATCGAATTTTTCGCCGAAAAAGTCTTCAGCGAACTCCTCCCGGCGCCTGAGAGTGCGCTTATTGAAGCGAGCACAGGCGGCACAGGCCGAGACGTTGTTGTCTGGGCCAAGGCAAGGAAGGCAGTAAGAATGGAAATCCTTATGAGGTATTTGTTTACCACAAGACAAACAATTAACTTTTTCAGTAATTTCTGACATAGGCCGAGGCAAGAAAAGGTCCCCAATGGGGTACTTAGCTTTTTTGATGACTTTGGATCGAAAAATACAGGAGCTGACCGACCGGCACTTGCGAACTGCTTCTGCTTCGGGCACCGCGCGGCAAGAAAGACTGAAGATGGCGTTGGCTGATGCTTATATACTCCTGCCGCTCTGACGTCGGAGAGAAATGCGACATCAGCCGACGTCAGACCCAGACTTTGGAATCCGGCTGACCGAGGGCTGCCTGAGGCAGGACAACCCATATGTTATGACTGCAGTTGCATTCTTGAAGGACATCCGTGAAAGGATCTAGGCCTTGCCGCTCTGCCCAAATGGAGAAACGCTTCCATTTACTGCAGTAAATTGTTCTGGTAGAGGGCTTGTGGGCCGCTACCAGAATGGCCTTAACTGGGGACGAGATACCGGGAGTCCTGATTAGGAGTGAAACTGGAGCAGCCAAGCAGTCAACTTCAGGTTGTCCAGGTTCGGAGTTGGTAGGTTCGATGGGTGTGATATCAGATCCGGAATGGGATCTAGACTCCAAGGTGGATTCACTGAATGAGACCTTAGGTAAGGGAACCAGAGCTGTCGAGGCCAGAACGGGGCAATGAGGATCATTCTGCACCCCAACAGAGAGGCTTTCTAAAGTACTTGTAGCATCAGAGGTTGAGGGGGGTATGCGTAAAGAAGACCGGGAGGCCAAGCATGCACCAGAGCGTCTCTTGGAGAATTCCCTGGAGGGGGGATTAGAGCGAAAAAACTGTCGCACTTGGCGTTTAAGGGAGAAGCAAAGAGATCACAGCAGGGAGTCCCCCACTGTGCGAAGATACGTTTCGCTACTTGAGAATTGAGACCACTCGTACGGGGAGAGAATGGTGCGACTGAGCTTGTCCGCTAGGATGTTGGTCCGACCCAGAATATGCGTTGCGATGAGAAAGCGGTTGGTGGAGATCGCCCATTCCCACACTCTCATGGCTTCTCGACATAAAGGGTAAGACCTGGTTCCCCCCTGTTTGTTAATGTACCACTCCACCGACATGTTGTCTGATTGAATCGCAATTGTTCCCAGGGGAAGGAGGGCTTGAAGTGCTTGCAACGCCAAGAGCACCACCCTCATTTCCAGAACATTGATATGCAGGGAGGTCTCTGAATCGCTCCACGTGCCTTGGACAGTCCGGCCCGCAAAATGCCCCCCCCCCACCCGAGGCGGCAAGCATCCATGGTCACTGTGGCAAGAGGGGGAGATGCACAAAAGGGGCGGCCCCTGTGGAGGTTCAGAGAATGGAGCCACCACAAGAGAGACCGCTTGCAAGCCTTGCTGACTGCAATGGGATGATACAGGGGGAGGGAGAGAAATGACCATTGCACCTGAAGTGTCCATTGAAGTACCCACATGTTCAAGCGGGCGAGCGGAAGAGTAATCGCTGCCACCATAGACCCTAGCGCCCTCAGGATCAATTCCGCAGGTGTTGAGCTGGAGTGAAGGATGGCCCGCACCTGGAGTCGTAGATTCCGAACTCTGTCGGTTGTGAGAAAGGCTCTTAAATTTCTCGTGACTAACCTGGCTCCTATAAATTCTATTATTCGAGAAGGGATCAGGTTGGACTTTTCTATGTTTACCGTGATGCCAAGCCAGGGAGCTAGACGAAGAAAGGAGACTCTTGCCAAAGAGGAGTAGATGCCTTGTTGGGGCGGTGAGAAGCCAATCGTCTAGGTACGGAAAGACCTGCACCCCCTGAAGCCTCAGGTGGGCCGCAACCACTGCTAATACTTTGGTGAACACCCTGGGGGCTGTGGTGAGACCAAAGGGAAGGACCCTGAACTGGTAGTGACTGGCTCCCAGCCGGAAGCGAAGAAACCTCCTGGATCATCTGTCCATCAGAATGTGGTAGTACGCATCCTTGAGGTCTATAGAGCACATCCAGTGATTCTCTCCTAGAAGGGGGAGGATGGATTGCAAAGTGACCATCCGGAACTTCTCTTTGGGAACTGCCAGGTTCAACAGGGACAGGTCCAGAATGGGTCTTGGGTCCCCCGTCTTTTTTGGCACTAAAAAGAACCTGGAGTAGAACCCTGATCCGATCTGGTCTGGGTGGACGGGCTGGATGGCTCTTTTTCTCAGCAGATGGCCAATTTCTGCTGAAGCGGCCTCCCTCTGATCGGGTGGAACATCGGGGAGGGTTTTTAAACTTTGGGACATGAAGAAAGGGGCTCTTGTAACCTCTGGATATAATCTGGAGTACCCAGCGGTCCGATGTAATGGACTCCCATGCCGCTAGGTGCTCCGAGAAAACGTCCCCCGACTGCCTCCAGAGTGGAGCAGTCGGGCAACCCCGCAGGGTTGCTGCGTGGGCCGTTCAGAGAAAGGTTCCCTGGACCCAAAGTTCCTGGGAGCCCCTCTGCCCCTAGGGCGGCGTCCTCCCTGTCCTCCTCTGCCGCGGAAGGACTGGTTGTCCGGAGCGAGTTGGGAGTGCTGCGACTTCCAGAACCACATCATCTTCTGGCTCTTTTGGTTCCTAGAGTAGGACCTCTGGGGCACAGAGAAGCAGACTCCGACGGCAGACAGTGTCTTCCCGTCCTTCTTGCTCTGAACCAAGGTGTCACAAACAGTCTTGCCAAAAAGGGCAGAACCGTCAAAGGGGGCATTCGCGAATGACGCCTTGAAGGGCTCCATAAAATCGCAGTGGCAGAGCCAGGCCTACCGTCTTGTGACTAGGCCCGCTCCTGCAGCTCTAGCGGCTCCCCCGGTAGCGTGGGAAAGTAACCGCATAGAGGTGTTGATCACAGAACGAAGAGTGGCCATACGGGTGGAGTGCATTAGTTTGTCCTCCTCCGACATGGACTCTGGGGGGGGGGGGGTGCAGCGTATTCCTTAAGATCGCGCTGCATCCTAATGACATGTGCCAAATAGTTGAGCGCCCTCACTGAGAAGGTCGCTGAACTAAACATTCGCTTCCCCAAATGGTCCATCATCCGAGACTCCTTGCTCGGGGGATGGATTGAGGGACTCTCCTGGGCGAGTTCCCTCTTAGTGGCTGCTGCTGACAACATGGCATCTACCGGGGGTCCCCTGCTCCAGTGGGCACGGTCAGCGGGGGGCTAAGGATCCTGTCGGGCCTCTTAGGGATTGGCTCCACGGTGTCCGGTTCCTTCCACGCCCTGGTGGCAATAAGGTCCACCAGGGGGTCGGCTGGAGGGGACACCCAAGAGGTAGACGGGCCCGCTTCAAATTCCTCCAAGAACACTGACTCGTCCGAGGAAGACTTTGGGGCAGACCACTCACCTCTAATACGTAACATTTCCATGATGTCTCCGAAGGAGACATCCTCAGGGGGTGATCTTGGGGAGCCTTCCCCTTCCTCCAAGTCAGTGTCTTCAGTCAAAGACTCGGGGGAGTCTATGTGCCTCCTCTTACACGAATGCTTGCGAGGTGCTTCCTCGAGGGGGCTGTCAGAGGAGCCCTCACCAGCAGTGTCTAGAACCGTAGGAACTGCTTGGGGCAGTGAAGCAGGCTGTCCCAGTGGCCGGGTGATGGAAGCCTGGCCCAGAGCAGAAGGAGTGCGGGACGGAGCCGAAGCAAGGGCCGGGGGTCCGGATGCCCTCAACAGAGCCCTCTCCACTACATCAAAAGCCGAGGGGGAGCCAGCCTCGACATCACCACAAGTGGCAGGCCGAGACCTCCGTTTCGGCCCAGCCGGCTAAGCAGGCTTCTCTCTCCAGTCCTTTTTCCTGGCTTCCCTCTCCTCAGACCCTTTGGCAGGAGTTTGAGTCCTGGGTGGAGGAGGGGGAGCAGGCAAGGCAGGGACTGCCGAAGCAGTGACCACCAAGGGGGCGGGGGCCGAAGCAGAGTCTGGGGGCAAGAGTCCCGCCAAGACCAGCTTCGACCTCCGCTCCTTCAATGCCCTGGGGTTGAACCCTGCACAGATTGAACACCCTGAAGTGAGGTATTCAACCCCAAGGCATCGAACGCACAGTGTGTGGCCATCAGCAGGAGAAAGCTTATGGCCACACTCGGAGCACTTTGAAAAAATTGCCTTTGGGGCCTCAGACATAACTTTTAAAAAAAAAAAAAAAATAGTAATAAAAGAAACTAACACTCACACGAAGGCCCCAAAAAAAGACACACACACAGCTACGTAACCAGCTAGGGGAGGGTAAAACTAAGTTAAATTAACCCAAAAACTATGAAGACAAAAAGGAAACCTATAACTTTCACACAAGTAAGTAAAAAATTAAAGTTTTAAAACCCTTAATTAAGAAAATATAAGACTTAGCTTTGGAGCTCGAAAAATCCAGCCTACACCATGCGTGGCAAACTAGATCTGAGGTCATGTAGGGAGAGCAGGGCATTATGGGTGAGGGGAGGAGCTAGGAGCTCAGATCCATAGCTGGATAAACCATGCCGGTTCGGATCCGATATCGGATCCATACCCACAGGTTGCTGACAAATGAATTCTCCTACTTCAGATCTAAAAGTTCTCGAAACATAAATGACAATGGATGTTGAAAAATGCAGTACATTTTAAGTAGTAAATGTAAAATACGATAATAAAATTAAAATTAACAAATCATAAATTTAAAGGTTAAACTAAACACACAGTGACCCAACCTATACAGTGTTGTGCCACTCTTAATACATAAACCAAAGTGTAGTATATAGATAAAAATGTTTCATCTCTTGAGGCTATTCAGTTTTAATACACTAGAAATGGAACAAGTGTCATTGAGACCAGGGTGGCTATAGGCATTAAGCCTCACTTGCCATACCAATTCCAACTCCTCAAGTTTTAATGGTCTCGGTCCTCCTCTACTATCAGTGTTGACATGGTCAATAGCCAAGAAATTAAAGTTATGGTTTGGATAACTAGAACAATGTTTAGCTAGTGCATGTTCAAGTTTACCTGTTTTGATTGCATACAAGTGCTCGTACATTCTGTCCCTAAGTCTTCTTTCTGTTTTTCCTATATAGTAGGCCGGGCAGAGTGTACATCTAGCTAAATATATGACGGAGGAATTACAGTTAAATCTATGGTTCAGTCTGTAGACCTTACCATTTATGTGAAAACAGTTTCTTGTACATGTCTACAATAGTTACAGTTCTAACACTTAGACATCCCCGGCTTACGTGTTGTAAATGTATCTTTGTGTTCCAATAACACTGAGGTTCTTCCCTCTCCTGAAAACCACCTTAGGGCGTTCACCTAACTTACCTAAAATATAGGGGAACATTTTAAACAGTCCCCAGTTTTTCTCCAAGATACTTACACAAATGTAGCCATCTTTACTAAAAGTAGTTATAAAACTTACTGTATTATTGGTGTTAGTTAGTAACACTTCTTGGCTAGCGTCTTCTGATAAACTAAGACAGGCTTCCCCTGTCCTATTGGACAAAGGTAGGGAAGTCGAAATGTTATTAACTGGTAATAGGGGGGGTATATATAAAATGTTATTAACTGGTAATAGGGGGGTATAAATGTTACATCTATCCAATAGTGACTCGGGATAACCTCGGTGTAAGAACAAATTCTTAAGAGTGAAACACTCTTCTTGGACGTCATGATCTAAACTGACCATCCTGGCCACCCTCACCAGTTGGCCTTTAACGACAGATTAATAACATTTTAGTAAAGATAGCTACATTTGTCTAAAGTATCTTGGAGAAAAACTGGGGACTGTTTAAAATGTTCCCGTCTATTTTAGGTAAGTTAGGTGAATGCCCCAAGGTGGTTTTCAGGAGAGGGAAGAACCTCAAAGTGTTACTGGAACACAAAGATACATTTACAACACGTAACCCGGGGATGTCTAAGTGTTACACTTGTAACTATTGTAGACATGTACAAGAAACTGTTTTCACATAAATGGTAAGGTCTACAGACTGAACCATAGATTTAACTGTAATTCCTCCATCATATATTTAGCTAGATGTACACTCTGCCCGGCCTGCTATATAGGAAAAACAGAAAGAAGACTTCGGGACAGAATGTACGAGCACTTATATGCAATCAAAACAGGTAAACTTGAACATGCACTAGCTAAACATTGTTCTAGTTATCCAAACCATAACTTTAATTTCTTGGCTATTGACCATGTCAACACTGATAGTAGAGGAGGACCAAGACCATTAAAACTTGAGGAGTTGGAATTGATGTGGCAAGTGAGGCTTAATGCCTATAGCCACCCTGGTCTCAACGACACTTGTTCCATTTCTAGTGTATTAAAACTGAATAGCCTCAAGAGAAGAAACATTTTTATCTATATACTACACTTTGGTTTATGTATTAGGGTGGCACAATTAGACGCTGTATAGGTTGGGTCACTGTTTAGTTTAACCTTTAAATTTATGATTTGTTAATTTTATTTTATTATCTTATTTTACATTTACTTTCTTATAATGTACTGCATTTTTCAACATCCATTGTCATTATTTATGTCTCGAGAACTTTTAGTTCAGTCTCTCCGAATAGTTTTAACAGATTGGCTTTTTCAGCCACATGTCTAAGATGTTTTAATTGTTTGTTTATATAAAGGTCAGGTGGTTAATTAATCAATTTTAATAGTTTCTGAAGAAGTCAGCGTATATTGCTGACGAAAATCGCTTAAGTGGATTAAAGTGGACTTTCACTTTTTTTTGGACTATGTGTTTTTGCCCTTGCTCGTTTAGTTTGTTTTGGGATGACATGACTGACAGACCTCGATGCTTTGCCAGAGATGGCCTGCATCCATCACCCCTGGAGTTCTGGGAACAGGCTAAGGCTCTTGCTACCCCTACAGTGCCTTATTTAGGCAGTGTTCCAAAGACCAAACTACCACCGTAACAACTATAAATGCAATCTGAGGGTCATGCTGCTCAATGATAGAAGTCTAACTCTAAGATGCATTCGCTCGAAGGGCTCCTCAAAATGGAGAACATCAGCATCTGTACTGTAATGGAGACCTGGTTTAAAGCGGCAGAAAGCACCCCTGTGCTACCAGGCTATAACTCATACCACAACTTTCGGCACCAGAACAAGGACCAAAGCTCCAAATGCAGCGGTGTCTCCACATTCATAAAGGATATGCACAACTCCAGACTGGTAGCCCAGCATAACGCATCTGAGACACTTCAGGTGCAACTAACACTGGGTAAGACGGCGATTCAGGAATTAGCCTTCTATAGGTCCTAAACCATGTCCCAAGACACTCACTCCACGTTCCCCAGCATCCTGGAATCTATTAGGGTCCAACCAAACACACTCATACTGGGTGACTTCAACTACTCCATCAACTGGGAAAACTACTCATGCACCAATACACTGGCCCAACACTTCCTGCAATTCATCAATTCCAATGCCCTGGACCAGTTCATTCTTACTCCCACTAGAGGAAGCAACATCCTTGACCTGGTTATTGCTAACAAGGGCAACAGTTGCTCTACACCAATAGTCAACTCCTCCCTGAGCAGATCAGACCACAAACTAATCACCATGGAAATCTTCATCTCACCCACACACCCCCACACACAAGTAACTACCATGAATAATTTCTCCAAAGCTGAATTTGCGCTCCTAAAAACAGGGGTTGCTAACTTCAGGGCATCCATGCCTATGGAAAATAGTTGTATGACTGTCGAATCATACACCAATGCACTATACCAACACATACACAAATGCATGGAACTAACCATACCCAACAGAACAAAGACGCTCTCCTCCAAAAGAAGGAAGCCAATATGGTGTTCCCCTGCCAGTTTTATTTTTTATTTTATTTACATTTGTTTACCGGGAAATTCTGGACTGGACGCAGGTCCTTTTTCAGCGGATGCCTGGGGAGAAAAGCTCCACATCATGTACATGATAAAGAGATACAAAGTTGCAGCAAGAATAAACATTACAGGTTGTTGGCTTTAATACAATAACAAGATTGTTGATTATCAACCGTATTTACAGTAAATGTTGCAAGCTAAGATAGTTTCTGGTCATTTATAACATTAGCAACAAGTTTGTCAGACAAGATTTTAAGGTATGTAAAGACAACTAGCTAATTCTGACTGTGGTTAGTACTGGCGGTAGTATAGCTGGGTTAAGAGTCTAGGTTGGGGGGGGTAAGGGTGGATTAGAACAAGACAAAGCCAGTGCAAATTTAAGTGGAATTTGAGTGCAGTTTTGAAAAGGCTGCTGGAAGGTAGAGTAGTTAATGAGGGTGGAAGATTGTTCCAAAGTTTAGATATGGCACATGAAAATACGGTTTCTCCTGCTGAGTTTTTGGGTTTGATAACAATGAGTTGATTTTTGTTGCTTAATCTTAGGGGCCTAGTGGAGTGATAGGGTTGGAGAAGGGTTTGAGGGGAAGGGATGTTATGGGGTGGTTAATAAGTTTATGAGCGAGGGTGAGTTGACTGAAGTGGAGTTGTGGGAGTTCTAGCCAGTTTAGTTCTTTAAGGGAGATGCAATGATTGCTGTGGTAGAAGGTTCCAGTAGCAAATTTAGCAATTTTGTAACAAGCATCCAGCTTGTGTAGGTCTGTCCGTCTAAGGTTGGTTAAGTATGGGGGATGCATAGAGTAGGGTGGAGACTAGCTGGGAATTGGCTATGGAGATTCTAGCTGCTTTGGTTAGAAACTGGCTTCGATATAATGCACCAAGTTTCTTGTGAACTTTTTTTTATTGTGAGAGATGTGGGTGTCAAATCTAAGTTTGTTGTCTATTTCCACACAGTGCAATTTTTTGTGTTCTGATGGAGAGATGATGGTATTGTCTTTGGCGAGAAAGTTGAAGTGGGGGGTATTCTGGGTGGCTTTGGAAGGTTGGAACAGGAGAAGTTTTGTCTTACTTGGGTTGAGTAGGAACTGAACATTGGACAGCCAGCTTTCTACAGAAGAGAAGGATTCCTGTGTGATTTGTTGTAGTTCTGGTAGAGTGGGGGCAGAGCAGATGAGAGTAGAGTCATCTGCGTACTGTATAAAAGAGATGCTTGTGTGGTGGCAGTATGTAGGTTGTTAGTGAAAAGTAAGAATAGCAGAGGGCCAAGGATAGACCCTTGGGGAACTCAGAGTAACTGGGAGGCGAGGTGATAGGTTATCGTACCAGATTACAGATTGCTGGCATCCGTGTTGATAGCTGTGGAACCAGTTGCAGGCTGACTGAGAAGGCAAGGTCGGGGAGAGTAGAGAGTAGTAGCTCATAGGATACCATGTCAAAGGCCTTTGAGAGATCTAGAAATACAGCAGTAGAGAAGAGGCCATTGTTTTTGTGATGAAGTATAGTGTTGAAGGAGAGCAGAGTGGAGGTAGTGCTGTGATATGGCCTAAAACCATGTTGGGTTTTGGAGAGGAGATTATTAGCTAGGAGGTAGTTGGAGACCTGGGTGTCAATACATTTTTCAAGCATCTTGGAGAGAGGGGAGAGGATAGCAATGAGGCGGTAATTGGAGAGGTCGGTGGAGGAGGTGTCTTTGTGGAGGGGAATGATGTGGGATATTTTCCATATCGAGGAAACATAGCCTTCTGTTATGGAATGGTGGACTAGAATTGAAATTGGGTAGGCTAGTGTATCAGCTGCAATTTTCAAGTATTCAGAGGGGAGGTTGTCAGCTGCGTGACTGGTGGGTTTAAGTTTTGACAACAGTCTTATGTTGGAGGTAGGTACTGAGGTGAAGAAAAGAGGAGTGGAGGGTTTAGGGTTAGGAGTTGGCGGGGCTGTTGTAGGGAAGTGTTTGTTCAGAGATGTTATACTTTCAGTGAAGTGTTTGAAGGATTCAGCAATACTGCTGGAGGAGGGGGGAAATGGACAGCTGGGGGGTTTCAACCTTCCTTGGGTGGAGGATAGTGTTAATAGTGGACCAGAATTGCTTAGGGTTGTGGTTGGTAGAGTTTAGGGTGGATTTATAGTAGAGGGATTGGTCTAATTTTATTTGCTTTTTGGCTTTATTGCACAGTTCAAGGAACGATTGCCTATCAGAGTTATTTTTTTGTTAGTCGCCAGTGCTCCCAGGCCTCATCTCTGGATTTCATTAGGGTTCTCTCTACAACAGAAGGAAAAAACTGTTGCAGAAAAAGGTAAAGTCCCAATACTCAAAAAACTCCCTTATTAGCCTCAAGAAAAAGTTGAGATCCATCATCAAAGCATCTAAAGCCAGCTATGAAGGCAGAATTGCAGCAGACGCTATAAACAACCACAAAGCCTTCTATAGCAATATCAAGAATCTTCACGGCAATACCCAGATTTGCTCTAAGCTAGTGCACAATGGTACCTCCTATACCGAGCCAAGAGGTATTGCCAACATACTGGCTGACAGATTCAATGGCAAGTTTACCCCCCCACCAAAGAACCATTCATACCACCAGAATAATGCACCCAGTATTACTGCAGGACAGGTTAAAGCTGCATTGTCCAAGACCAAGAATACAGCTTTCATGGGACCTGACAATATCCCTTGCTGTGTTCTACATTAACTACAAAGTGAACTGGCACCACATCTGTGTGCCCTGTTCACACAGCCTCACTCCTGGTTTTGTCTCTACCAAAAGGCGCACTGCTACAGTCGCCCCTCTCCAAAAAGGGAGAGCGAATATAGACCCTGGGAATTATCATCCCATTCGCCCGACGAGTCTGATATGTAAGGTTACAGATTGCCTCATGGACCCAATTACCAAAGGTATAGAGAATCTCCAAACTGTAGATCCCACACAATTTGGTTTTATTAAAGGTAGATCATGCCTGCTCAACCTGGTTGACACCAGAGCTGTGGATGAGGGTAAGGCAGTTCACACAGCCTACCTCGATCTGGCCAAAGCCTTTGATACTATACCTCACTAGGGAATTATTGATAAACTCAACTAGGCATCAATCCCTACTATCACCAGGTAGGTTGCAAATTGGCTCACAGATAGAACCCACAGCGTGAAAGTATCAGACTCCAAGTTAGACTGCCAATCAGTCATGAGTGGAGTCCCATAGGGATCGGTCCTGGGTCCTCTCCTGTTTAGTAGCATCTGCTTCTCAGAAGTCCAGGCCAACACGGGGGGACTCTGGCTGACCAAGACGGCTGACCAAGATCACAGACTGCAAGCTGGGAGCCATTATAAACTCCTCAAGTGATGCAGACATCCTACAGAAAGGCCTCACAGAGAAATGACTGGTGTCGTGACCATGGTCTTAAGCTTAAGGAAAAATATGCGTAGTCATCCCCTTTAGTAAAAACTCAATTCCCTCAAATTACCACATTGATGGGACCCCACTGAACAATGACAGCGTTATAAGAGATCTGGGGACATATGTTGACAGCAACCTCTCCTTCGACCACCACAATGCCACTGTTGTCACAAAGTCCTATGTGGCACATCTCGGTACCAAGGATTTTGCATCCAGGAAAAAGAGGTAATCATCTCTCTCTATTCTTCCCTCATTAGACCAATCATGGAGTACAATGCCCCATTTGGCATGCACCACACTAGACACCTGCAACAGCTAGACAGGCCACAAAAGTACCTCACAAAGAGAATCCTAGCCCTTAAACACTTGGCCTACACAGAGACTCAACTCCAGCTATTCTCTGTCTCATATCATCTACTAATAGTCTATCTCTGCTAGATGTACAAAGCCATGTCTGACCCAACTCTGTTAGAAATGCTACATCTAAAGAAATCCCAATCCCTCTGTACCACAAACTCCAGAGACCTCGACCTCATTACCACAATCAACAGAACATGCTGGAGGGACAGATTTATAACCCAGAGACTGCCCATGCTCTGGAAGAAACTCCCCATACACATCAAGCAGAGCACCTCACTGGCCTTCAAGAGAAATCTTGATTAGTGGATGGGAAATAGAAAGTTCATCCTGGCGATCACTCTGGTGACTCTACTGGATAGCGGCACTGGTAAACAGAGCGGCATAATGCCAGGGCACATCTATGGGCTAAGGCTTGTAAAGGGCTCCAAGGCCATTAGCCTAGTACACACCTATGAACCTAATCAAATGTCAATAAATAAAATGAGGAAGTGAGTGCCAATGTTTTAAGGAAAGCTCAGAAACTATGACAAGAACGTAACCTGAAAAAGGTGTTTGCAGACATGGCCACTTCCATTTTGGCTACTGACGTTTATAAGTCGTAGATAGTAAAGATCAGTTTTCTTATTCTAGTCTTGGAAAATATCTCCATTCTCTCCAGACCAGCTACATCTGCAACAGGCAAAGGAATCATCCTTGCTCAACTTGAACACAGGCTCCCCATCACAGCCACAACCTCTAAAAACTCATCCACTCGGCAATCCATGAAAATGAATTGACAGATTTTATTTTCAAATTCCATTCATTCATCGGGAGCACCACAGCATCACCCCTTCCAAGGCCAAACGGCTACCAGCCTCCTACAGAGCTGAGCTACTCCTAGGGTCTCTTGTTTTCAAACTAGTTTAACCAGGTGCCTTTCCACCTCTTGCTACAAAACTCCATAATAAAACCACCCCTTCAACCACCGCAACCTCTCCCAATTACCTCCCTCACTCCTGACACCCCAAACTAAAATGCACTATAACAATTCCTTCTCTGTTCTAGCACCCAAACTCTAAATCCCTCACCCAAAAAAAGTCTCCTCTTTCTCTATATTACCAGCTCAACTCAAAAGATAATCAAAAATACGAATGAAAGTGTTTTTTCATTGAGCACATAACTCCCTCCTCACATGCATCACTTCTGCTTAAGTATGTTCTCAGCTGCTGGCTCCCTCTCATATTTACCAACATTAATTCACATTTGATTTTCTACTCTATTACGTACATATTGTATCAACTACCTATGGGATTTTCTACCTTAGGGGATTATTCTGTTTGTGAAAGCCTTCATCTGGGCTGTGCCTGAAAATGGTCTATGGTGATCAACGTACTACCCCGGTAAAAAAACTAAAATACACAAATGTAGGAGTGAAGGGGTGGTAGCCCTGTTACAGTACACTGAAAAAGTAGGCTCTGGCTTGCAATAGCCACCACTTAGCATTAGAGTGAAGCAATGGTGTACATTCTTTGGGGAGTTTGATAGAAAGTGGCAGATTTTAATCAGACAGGGTTTGAAGGAAGGTTAAGGTTTTTAACATAGGCATACTGAGGAAGTTTATATTCATGTTGTGCTAGAATACTCCCTACCTATAGCCATAGCCACTCTAACAAGGATAGAGAGGAAAGTACAGTTGTATAAAATTTTTATCACAACAGATTTCCTTCTCTTCCTTGCTGCAGTATTTATATCCAGTGGGATCTCCTGCCAAGCACAGCTCTACGTCCAGCCAGTATACCAGACCTTCAACTCTTACCAGCATTGTATGTTAGGTATACACTACCCCATCAGCATAGGGCATAGAGGTGATGTACGGACAATCCAAAATCAGAAATGGAGAACTAGAGCCATTCCAAGAGAAAGGAAACATGCACATCCAGAGATAAAGGAGATCCCTAAGGAGAAAGGCAAGGCCCCTTGGCCAGTCAGATATTCCTAGCAGAAAAAAAAAAAAGCCAGGAGGGAAGGCTGAATGCTACAACACTGAAGAGAAGGAAATTTCCGTTTTAAGATTTTACACAACTGTACTATAACGGAATGAGAAAGAAGTCAAGGAAAAACCCTCAACAAACTCATGAAGGACAGCCTTGGCAAAGCCCACCCTGCCTCTGGAAATGAGAGCTTGCAATATTTAGTGAAGGTGTGTACATAAGACCAAGTTGCAGCTTCAAGGATGCAACTGGTGCCCAAATCCTTGAAGGAATCCCCAGAGGATGCCACTGCCTTGATAGAATGGACTCAGAGGCAGAAAGCTGTCTGCCATGATAGTAATAACAGGAAATGGCATTTGAAATCCAGGAGAAGAGAGTTTACTTACAAACTGCTAAACCCAATAGCCTAGCATGGAAAGAGATAACTCAGATCTGCATATGACCCGCTTCTTGCCTAAACAGTCTACAAAAAGGTCCAAGGTGTGCAGACCTTCTCTCTAGCAGACTGCAGAGAAGGAAAAAGAAAGGATGCTGGACAGACTTATTAAGGAACAACTAAATGGTGTATTAATCCTCCTTTTATGCCCAAGGTAGTCAGAGACACCCTATGAAACCCCCAAAAAGGGGAAACTGCCATCTAGGCTTGGAGTGACAGAGGTGAAGGCAGCCAATAAAAAACAATCTTCCAAGTGCAGTGTTGCAAAAAGGAAGCAGCACCAGCAAGCTCAAAAGGAACCTTGGACAATTTCTCAGGAACAAAATTAAAGGTCCCAAGAAAGAGAGCGAGAGCCTTTCTTTGGGGTCTAATGTGGAAAATGACTTTTAGGAATAGTTTGAACTCAAAGCAAGAGGCCAGCAGGGGATTCAAAGACTGGCAGAGATTGCTAACAAGTGAATTATGACATAAGCCAAGCTAGCTTGGAGCAGTTTGCACAACTGATAAAAATCGAGGGGACCCCCCCACACTGAAAAAGAATCCTTGCAAAGCTTAAAAGACCAAATAAAAAAAATCTCTTCCATTTGGACATGTATGATTTTATAGTAGTGGATTTTCTGGCCTCCTGCAGAACTGCAACCACGCCATCAGAAAAATGGTGTTGAAAGGATCAAAACCCTACCACCCAAAGTGTCAAGTGAAGGGTGAACAGGTGAGGGTGAAGGAGAGACCCCTTATCGTGTGTGATATCTATTTGGTGAGGTAACTTACAAATCCCCCTCCTCCATCTGGCCAAGGGAAACCAGTGCTGTCAGGGTCAAAAGGGAGCCAGCAACAAGATTCTTGGAGAGTCATGTTTGATCTGGTATAGGAGTCTGGGAAGTAAGGGGGAGGAATGGCAAAGTAACAACCCCTTCCAAGAAAAGGCATGGCGTGCATCTTCCAAGTCAGAGGACTTGGGGTCTTTGAAAACAAAGAAGGAAGCCATCTGTTCAGAAAGGGAAGCAAAAGATCTACTTGAGGAATACACTATGAATGAAATAAGTCCAGAAACATCTGTGAAACATCCATTCCTGAGGCAGTACCCTGGACCTACACAGTGTGCCACCAGGTTTTGTCCCAAAGGAATGCAAATCGCCTGAAGAGAAACTTGCATTTGGATAGCTAGATCCCAGGCCTGAAGAGCTAGTCAGCAAAGATACAACATTGTGCCTACCTGCTTGCTGATGTATCACATGACTGGGGTGTTTTCTGTATACACCTTTAAAAGGACCTGGAGACCAAAGCGAAGTGCCTGGATCTCTTACGTTTATGTGATCCAGTTGCTGACTAGGGTGCTGGAAACCCAGAACCCCCAGACTACTGGAAGCAGTCCTCCACCCCGGATTTGAAGAGTCTGTAAAGAGCTCCTGAGACAAAGAAGGAAGAGGGCAGAAAGGGAACACCCAGTTTGAGGGATATGTGCCAACTCCACCAATGAAGCAAGTTTGAGACAAGGGAATAACGAAAACGGAAAATCCAGAGAGTGACGCAACACAAACAGGTACAACTAAAACTTCTGCATATGAAGTTTGGCAAAAGGTAGCATGGGGATGGTCGAGGCCAAAAACCCCAGAGCCCTAAGAACTTCCCTGGTACACATGAAAGACTGAAGTGACTTTATAGGGTTGTTATAGATGGAATCTAGGGAGCAGACAGACAGGCCAGTAAAGAACAGTCTGGATCCTGCAACACAAAAAAAAAATGTGATCCTGGGGAGGAAGACGGGACAGATTTCAAAAGATTTATGGTGAAACCCATTCTGTGTAAAAAGGAGTCTGGTAAAGAGCAGGTTCTGCATGAGCCTGGAACAGGAGAGAGCCTGAAGAAGCAGGTCATCCAGATAAGGAAATGTTTGTATTTCTTGAAGCCTGCAGAAAGATATGATTGAAGGCAGGCACATGAACACCCTTGGGGCTACAGAAAGACCAAAGGGCAAAGCAAAGAAGTGCAAAAACTTCCTGACTGTAGGGTAAAGGGGAATATGAAGATAGGCGTTCTTCAGAACCAGAGAGACCAAAAATGCCTGAAGTAGCAGGAGGGGAAACAGCACCTTGAAGAGAAAGTATCCGGAGGGTAATTACCTCGAGAAAATTATTCATAAAAGAAAGGTTCAGAACAGGCCTCCTAGACCCCTCCTTTCTGGAAGGCAGAAACATTTTGGAATAAAACCTTGTACCCCTTAGGACCTCTGGAACAGGCTGCATGTGCCCTGTTCCAACAGACCTTGTGGTACCCTGGAAAAATGGGGAATTTGGTCTGAAAGGGATAGGGGGAATGCCAGACCATAAGGTAACCTTGACGGATGACTGACAGAACACAAGGGTCAAAAGTAATCTGCTGCCAAACAGGGATTGACAGAGAAAGTCTAAGATACCAAGGAGCCCAACAGTGGGGGAAAGAAGGGCAGATGCGGATAGACTAGTCTAGAAAGAAAGGTTTTGAGGTCTAGGCATCTGAATAAGTTTATCAAAAAAAAAAAAAAAAAATCATCCAAGGACTATCAAATTTAGAGGATTGATAAGGCTATCTATGAACAAAAGCAGTTTTAACAGCATAATTCCGCTGAAATTTAGGAATGGGAGAGAAAAACCTGCCAAGATCTTTCATGACCTTGCCTTGTCCTGTAAGGTCTTCAATATGTCAGCCACTGCAGTACCAAAACACCATAAAGGTTCTTCTCATCTAAAGTAGTATCAAGAAGCGTAGCTTTAACATTCAAGTGTAGCTAGGATGCTGCCTTAAGCAACAGCTCTAGTGGATGCATCAGCAGCATCACAGCTGCACTTGGAGTGATGATCTACCAGAGAAGCACATCCCACCAAAGAGTGAGCAATGGACTTAACATCAGAATCAGACAGGTCAGACAGACCCCCCACCCCAACACCACCACCAAGCAGAGACAAAAAAGTGACAAAACATACCTGGTCACACAAGTTTGTTAGTTTATAGCACAACATGCCAGAGAAGTATAGGACTTTCTCCCCATCTTGAATTCCTTGTTTAAAGGAAGAAGCTAGAAATAAGGTAAAAATCAGCAGAGAGACCACAGATGGGTCAGACTATGGACAATTTCTATATAATAACTTGAAAGCCTCAAGCCCTTTATAAAATTGGTCAGGCTTCTTGGAGACAACAGGCTGGGAATCAGGAGCCAAGGAATCAGCTACTAAAGTATTCAGCAGAGCAGCCAAGATAGTGGGAACAGCAGATGGCTTGAGGGAATCCATTTGCAACAAGTAATACTACTTTTTCTGGATGTTGGAAACCTGGGAGTAGTCTCACTTAAAATGCTCTATAATGCGAACTGTAACCCTAAAGGACAATTCCTCTAAAGGGAAATCAGGACTTAAGGACTCATATTCCTTAGAGCCATAATCTAAAGATGATGGCATTTGGGAGGAGTAGGCCAAGGAATCCTCAGGTCAGATTCTCAGACTTTAAACATTCCCTACAGGATACTCGTCAGAATTATTGGGTAAGCAAATGGTTAAAACTACAGACATTTATTTTTTTGGAGCTGGGATACAGGATATGAATTGTCTAGACGGATCTATATTAGATCCTCGAACGCTGATTGATCAAACTTATTTTCGTGAAACTGCAAAATATCGAAGCAGCAGAAACTCGAATTTTTTCCTAGGGAAAGAATTCGGTTGTCCGTTTCTGTTGCTTTGGTATTTTCAGTGTTATGGTGGAAAGTTACCGGTCGGATTCAGGTAAGTGTGCGATTGTGTGGATGTGAGTGTTAGGGTGATTTAGGCAAGTTAGGGTTAGGGCTCGGGTTAGGTGTTTGTGCGATTGAGTGGACATGAGGGTTAGGGCGGATTTAAATGAGTTAGGGAGCGGGTGAGGTGAGTGTGCGATACTGACAGACGTTAGGGTTTGGGTTAAGGTAAGTGGGTAGTTAGTGGTGTGTAGGGTTAGGTATCAGATTTTAGGTGTGTGTGTGTGTGGATTTCTGTTTGTTTGGTGTGCGCGTGTGTGTGTGCGTGTGTGTGTTTTGGATCAGCGATTTTTTTCCCGGGGGGGGGGGGGAATCGCTGATCTGACAGATTGTAAGCTTTCGCTTAAATTAAGTCGATCAATCAGCATTCGCTTTTTTAAGCGTTCGATGATATAATATAGACCAGTCTAGACATAGCAAGGCCTTGTAAGTTTAATTCTGGTGGCTGCCAAAAAAGCAATTACTAGAAAATGTAAATCAAATTCTAAACCAGGTCTATTTTATCAAGTCATCAGGGCAAAAACAGAGAATGCCCTAACGTCAACACAAAATGTCAATATCTTGTACGGCCAGAACAGCGATGTTTTTCCCAGGGAAAAAGATTGCTGGGCCAACAAAATAAAGTGGGGGGCTGTGCCTCCCACACCTCCCCTACTTAAATATACCAACTCAGAGATCGCACTACAGTGGAGGAAACTACAAATTCTTGACAATGGCTCGGCAAATGTTTTCACCGGGGGGGGGGGGTCGTTGTTCTGGCCGTTCGAGATTTAGGAATTTTGTTTAATGTGTGTCGACGCAAGGGCGTTCACTGTTCTGTCCTGTTGACATGCTAATATAGACCCTTCTAAACCAACTATACTTGAAGTAGTGAATATTTTAGGAGATGAAAAAGGAGGCTAGATCTTTAGAAAAAGGTAGTAGTAAATTACACAGAAAAAAATGAAAATTGTGGGAACAATATTGCAGAAGAAAGTGTTTTGGCAGAGTAATAAAGTTTAAGAGAAGACAGGAATCTAATAATTTATGTAAAGTTGGTAAGATCACAGAATAAATAATGTATGTGTTGTATGCTTATAAATATGAATTTGTTAATATGATCCGATTACTTTTATACAAATTCAAGTTTGTCTATGTCAAGTGGTAATTCAATAAAAGGTGTTTTAAAGACAGGAGGGCATTAGACAAGCCCCGAGCAAAATCCTGCCACCCCTTCTGAGGATCCTTGGGAGTGGGGAAATATGCTTAGTCTTTTGTCTCTCCTTGAGGGGGGGGGGCATCAGCTTTATCCAACCTCAGGGGGTTAGAACCCTGCCTCAACTCAATCAAGGGTACCAGAACTTCCTCCCTAAGATCTGGTGAATCCACCTAGGCTCTTCAGATATTAAATCAGTCATGGTTCCCCCCTCCATGTCCACTGTAGAAATCTGCAGAGACTATCAGGACATGCAAAAGCCAGTTCCATGCCGGCCTCTGAAAAGGGATGCAGCAGAGGAAACTGTTTGTCAACAACAGATGGTCTTCAGTATCATACACCTTGAAAGAGATGTCTGATGACGGATGGACGGCAGCAGTATCAGACCTCAACTTCCTGCTCCCCCCCCCTCTTTTTTTTTTTTTTTTTGTTTTTTTTAATGGCAGATGTATCTCAGGGCAGGTGGGTTCAGCCATGGAGACCTCGGCCAACAACTTGAAACATTGGTTCTCAAAATAAAATGGCAAGGAAAACAGATGGCTGCGAAGTGTCTTCAGCACAAACACTTGACAAACTGAGCAGCGGGTATGGCTGTCAGAAGCACCTAGATAAAACACTTGTGGTGATGCTTACGAGAAAGGTGCCTCCCCCACACTGACATTTCCCTTTCCTGGATGACAAACTCCCAAAATACATGCAAAATAAAAGAAAAGGAACCCCAACAGGGTACTTAAGTGAAACAGGCTCAGTATAACTAACACAGCTAAGAACATTCAGACTAACATTCACCTACAGTGTTCAGACTGGTGGCAAAGTTGTTCTGACTTTGGAATATCCATGCATTACCTTTATGACTTGTACTGATGTGGGGAGCATACATCTGATGTACAATCCTGGTAGGAGTTAAAGGCTTTGGTATACTGGCCAGATATAGGGCTATGCTTGGCAAGAGATCCCACTGGTTATGAATACTGCAACAGTGATGAGGAAGATTTGAGAGTGATAAGGAAGATTTGAGAGATCTTGTTGGCCTAAAAAAGTAGGTAGTTCATCTTGGTTAGTAGTTTCTCAATGTGTTCTTAGAAGATGAGGCATTTGTCTAGGCATATACACATCTAAAAGAAGTAGCAGGTTCAAAGGTACTGTCACAATCTGATGTGAAGAGGTGGGGAAAGGGGACCCTGACTAGCCATTTTTGGGTGACAGTGACACACCCATGCACTAGCCCAGTAACCAAGGAGCCTTAATCTTCACCACTAGCACCAGTGAGGGGCATGCACATTGGGAAGGATAACAAGTACACACAGAGTAATGCACAATTTCCCTTAAGAGCACACAGTCAGTCTACAGCTGGTTTCTACCTTTATCTCCAGATCCCCAATAAGACTCCTCAATGGCAGAGCTATAGAGTGGAGTCCTTAGCCAGGGTTCCAAGCCAAGTCCTTAAAGCACTGGTTGGACAGAGTGCTGGGTGTCCCTGCACAAGTAGCTAACACACACACACACACACACACACACACACACACACACACACACACACACACACACACACACACAATGTATATACAAACACACAGGCACTCCTGGCATACCTCTCAACTGTACATATTTTTGCAAAATGTCCAGATTTTTGCCTCATATTTTTGGTCCGTTTTTCATGAAATTGTATTTTTCTTTCTAATTAGTGGCAAATAAATAAAGATTGAAGTTAGAAAATAATAAGACATTTGAATTCCAAGCTTCATACCCTTCAGAAAATCCATACTAATGCAAAACCTGTTATTCTGTGAACTTAAGTCTGTAAGATCAGTACTTAAAAATTGTCACTATTTTTGGGCCTTTGTCCCACTTTTATTAATGGCTTTGTACAGATTTCTTGCTCTAAGAGGTTGAGAGGTAGGACTCCTGGGGAAGGCTGGCACAGGTTCACTAGGTATCCCCCTTCTGACAAGGCTATAAGGTAGTAATTCACTGCCACCAGAAACCCTACTTATCAGCTACTATAAGGCCTTCCCAAAGGGTGACCAATTTCACTGTGTGATAATACTGTTATACAATTAGTAAGTGTGACCAGAATTTTTAAGGCTATTTGAGTGGCTTGGACAGTATCACTAAATACATGCAAGTACTCTAGAGCTTAAATGATCGCTACACAAAACAGCCACAGTTGAAAGGTTTAGAAATATTTCATAATAAATATCACAAGACAAATCTTCAGTTCAACACAGTTTTAAATCAAGAGTTCAGAGATCACAGGAAATGCTTAAATACTGTAGAATAGTCTGACAAATACAGAAAACAGCTAGTCTAATTACTATTTTCTATTTCTAAGAGAAATACTAAAGTCCAAGATCCTACATAAATACAGAGCGAGCAAGTGCTGGTGATGTCAGTTCTGAAGATCAATGCAAAATACTCTCTCTCTGTCAGAGAGCTCAAATTGCTAATACATCACTGCTGACTCACTTTAGATTACATCATTCTTGACGCTTCTCTGGGTTCCAGGCTACCAGAAACTCTAAATTTACATTTCTTGGTAAGCTTGCACATGGTCAAGAAGCCACAGCAATAAACATTAAACATGTAAAATCTAGCAATTAACTCCAAGACAATAGAAATAATTCCTTCATCAAGACACCCCGTCTCCGAGCTTGGAGATAAAACAGTCACAAAATGCTTTACTTCATCAGCATTCTACCAGCAGGGTGCACTGCGGTTACATTTTGAAGTTCAGAACTTATAAACACAGTTTTTCTTACACTTAGCTTTCTTACATTTGTAACACAGCCTGTGGATTATATTAATACTTACAATGACAAAATTATCTACAAAATTCTACCTAGCTGGACTGTCAGCCTTTCAGTTTTTCACCCCCCCCCCAAAACTCAAGCTAGTTTTTCCAGTGACCCTTGAGAAACGTTGCTCAAGAGGGTTAAAGATATATCTGAGGATACCTTATCCCATTCCCTGCCTTTAGAGACCATCTGCGTTGGCATTCCAAATCCCACTGCGGCGCTGCACTGACGTATAACTTGCAACCCTAGGCTCCATCTTAGCAATGTGGCATTTTGCTGGCTGGCTTGGTGTAACCATGTGAGGGGATTGTGATCTACAACTACAGTGAATTTTCTTCCATACAGGTAAGGCTGAAGTTTCTGCAGTGCCCACACTATGGCTAGACATTGCTCTTCTACAGCTACATAGCATTCCTCCCTGGCTTGGAGCCTATGACTAAAATAAACCAGTGGGTGCTCTTGTCCCTCTGAAGAAATCGGGTTAATTACAGCCCCCACACTATGGTTCCAAGCATCCACCTGCACAACAAATTATTTGCTGTAATCGGGACTGGTTAACACAGAGGGTCCTACCAACACTTCTTTAAGCTTCTGGAATGCCTGTTCACATGCTGTGGTCCACACTACCTTATCTGGCCTGTTTTTCCTAGTCATGTCTGTGAGGGGAGCAGCTACAGTACTATAACTGGAGACAAACTTTCTGTAGTACCCTGCTGTACCTAAATGCCCTCACCTGCTTTTTTTGGCAACAGCCTGAATGGCTTCCACTTTGGCAGGTTCTGGCCTGATCTTACCACTGCCCACTGTGTCCCAGGTAGGAGACCTCGGCCATACCCATCTGACATTTGCTTGGCTTACTGGTCAACCCTACCCTCTGTAGTCTGCCCAGCACCTCCCTGACATGCTGAAGGTGCTCTTGCCAGGAATGGCTGTACATGGCAATATCATCTAGGTAAGCAAGGGCAAACCCTCCTGCCCCTGCTAGGATATGATCTACCAGCCTTTGGAAACTCGCTGGGGCATTTTTCATCCCAAAGGACATCTCTGTGAAGTGATACAAGCCAAAAGGATTCAAAGGCTGACCTCTCTCTCTAGCACTGGGAGTCAAGGAAACCAGCCAGTAACCCTTGGTAAGATCAATGGTAGTAAGACACTTAGCCCCATCCAGCTGCTCTAGGGCTTCATTTGTCCTAAGCAGGGGGTAAGCATCTGACTCAGACTAATTTCCTGCAGTCCACACAGAACCTGGTGCTGCCATCCTTCTTTGGCACCAGCACCATTGGGGAGGCCCAGGGACTGTTGCACTCTGGAATTACCCCTAGTTCCAACATTTCCTGTTATCTCCTCCCAAAGAGTGTGTTTGACTCTCTCAGACACCCTGTACAGGGCCTGCCTAATAGGCCTTTGGGGTCCTGTACCTACCTGGTGCTGCACCAGGTGGGTGTACCCTGATTTCACAGTGAACATGTCCCCAAACTCCTGTAACACTGCTTGGATTTCTTGAACTTGGGTAGGAGACAGCTGCTGGGACATTGCTACCCCTTCCACTGAGGTGTCAGTCCAAGCCTCACTGAGACCAGTCACCAGATTTCCCTCAGACTCCTCCTGCAGTCCACTGCAAATACTCAGCACAAGGGCCTCCCTGTCATGGTTAGGTATCATTACGTTAACATGGTACAATTTGGACCCCTACCTCCTGCCTAGCAGTTCTACCATGCAGTTATCATTTACCTTTCTTACCACCTTGTAGGGTCCGTCCCAAGCTGCTTGCACCTTCTTGTGTCTGACAGGAATGAGAACCATTACCTACTACCCTACAGCATACTCTCAAGCTCGAGCATTCCTATCATACCAGGTCTTTTCTGCTGTTGGGCTTCTGCCAGGTTCTCCTGGGCCAAGCCCATGAGTTCCCTGAGCCTTGTCCTGAGGTTTAGGACATATGCCACAACAGACTCCTTGTGAGAGATTCACACTCACCTTCCCACTCATCATGAATTAAATCTAGAGGCCCCCTCACTATATGCCCATACAACAACTCAAAGGGTGAAAAACCTGTGGATTCCTGGGGAACCTCTCTATAAGCAAACAGATGGGGCAAATATTTGTCCCACTCCCTCTTAAACTGAACTGTAAATGCTCGTAGCATGGACTTGATTGTAGAGTTAAACCTCTCAAGACCATTAATCTAGGGATGGTAGGGGGTGGTCTTTAGGTGCTTCACCCCACAGTACTTCCACAGACAAGCCAGCAGGTCTGACATGAAATTGGCACCTCTTGTCAGTCAGTATTTCTTTTGGAAAACCTAACCTGCTGAAAATCTGTAACAAATCATTTGCCACCTTTTCTGCCTCAATGGAGGACAAAGCCAATGTCTCTGGGTATCCCTGTAGCATAATCTACCAGTAGGATATACTTTTACCCTGTAAAACTTGGGTATTCAGAGGCCCCACAATATCCACAGCTACCCTCTGAAATTGCTCCTCAATCACAGGCAAAGGCATCAAAGGAGCTTTCACCTTTCTCCTGCCTTGCCTACCTTTTGAAACTGCTCACAACTTCTGCAGTACCCTGTTACATCTCTGGAAATCCCAGGCCACTAGAAGCTGTGCATAATACGTCTCTTTGTACGTTTTATGCCCATGTGACCTGCAAAGGGAATATCATGGGCTATGGCAAGAAGCACCAGACAGTAGGCTCTAGGCACTACCAATTGCTGCATTCTCTCACCTTCTAGCCATCCCTCAGGGGTCCACTCTCTATACTGTAACCCTTTGTCCCAATATACACATTGCCCCTTCCCTTGAAAATCAGGTGCCTCACTAGCTACCTGCCTCAGGCCTTACAATGTATGGTCTGAAGGCTGAGCCTGCCTCAACTCTTTGTAACCCTTCCCAGCTACCCTTCCACAGGAAGTATGGCATCCCCTGACAGTGGTGCCTCACTGTCAGCCTGGGTACTACTACTCATTTCTGACCTTGCAGTCACTCTCTCCAAGGGACCATCAGTACCCACAAGCAGCTGTGGCTCGCCTTCAGTCTCTCCCTCCCTGAAGTAACCACCTCACCAAGTCCTAGCTGCAAGTGTGCGGTCTGTCAGGGTCTCCCCCAGGCTCCAAGGCCCACAAGCTTGTCTCCAAGCCTAACTCTGTGTAACTGCATGAGCACATGGTACTACATTATCAAAATCATTCCTTATCAGGACATCTGCAGGGATATTCTCAAACACACCTACTTGCTGACTTCCTTTTCCCCCCTCCCAGTCAAGGTGAACCCTAGCCAAAAGGCATCTGGAATGGGGTCCCTCCTACAGCTTTGACTGGAGTAGACTACCCAGGCAAGTAGTGCTCCTTTGTAACCATTGCAGGCTTCACAATGGTTGTCAGAGGCGGTCTCTCTCTTACCAATGGCCTCTTTGCCATTCACTACGATAGGATATAACCTCTGGTGGTAGTTTGGTACCCAATCTACTGTTGGCATTTTGTCTTTCCCACTTACTGGCTCCCTCCCCTTTTGTTCCCCACCTTGCCTCCGTGGACATCTATATGCCAACATGGCCCCACCTAGCTGCATTCAAAACATTTAACCCTAGGTCCTGGATGTGTACCTGGACTAGTGGCTTCCTCTGCTACTGTCAGATTCTGTTGGGGCAGTCTGGGCTGCCCACCATGGGTTCCTTTAGACCCATGAGCAGTACTGGGTGTCCCTTTCCTGCGCAGGGATGCCCTGCTAGTTGGGTATAGGTCTCCCTTCTTCCCAAACTCATCTGAAGTAGCACACTGTTTATCAGCTAATCAGATCCTCATGTCCTCAGGCAAAGTGTCAAGGGCTTGTTCCCTCACCAAAAGGTCTGCCAGCCCTTCAAAAGTGGTGACCTGACATCCACTCACCCACCTACGAAAATAAGTGCTCAGTTCAGCAACATATTCACTCACACTTTCATTTGCCTTGCGTCTATGCTCACAAAACTTTTTCCTATAAGCTTCAGGTGTTAGCTTAAATTCTAGCAAACAATTCTTAGCAGTATAATCAAAAAAAATCACAATCAGGTAATTTGGAAAGTACATTTACAGCTTTACCAGGGAGTAAGGGGGTTGGCAGCCATACCCAGAAACGTTGGTCAACATCATACTGTTTACAAAGTTCCATTCACATGTTTGAGAGGCTTTCAAAATTATCCCCATCTGTAAACTGCGGAAGAAATTTACTGACCTTTTGTGCTTCTGGGGTTCAGTTATTCTCTTCCCCATAACCTCCATGACTCTGGCAAAGAGTCAGCATCTCCTTTTCATGCAGCCTCTGCCTCTCCTCCTAATCTGCTTCCATTTCTAAATGCCTGGCCTCTCCTTCACTTCCGCTTCCATTTCCAAATGCCTGGCGTCCAACTGAAGTCTCTTTAGCTCCAGATGGATTTTTAAGTCCTCTGCAGAAAGGTTGAGCTGTGAGTGTTGTACATCACCACCAGTCTGACTGTCCTCTTGATTGCTGTTTTCTGTAACCAAAGCTGCAATCATGTCTGCCTTAGTCAGGTTTCCATGCACCAGTTCGTTAGCCTGGCACATCTCAGCCAAATGGCTCCTTGTCAGCTTGCCATACTCCTCTGCCGACATGCTTCCCTGCTCTGCCGACATGCTTGCCTGCTCTCCCTGACTAACTAAGCTAACAAAAGAAATAAAACAATTGTGATCTGAACTCTGAATATTCACTGCATGGCTGACAGAGTACAAATAACACCTTCAGTGATCAATGTACGCAAGCTACAGGAATTCACTATCCACATCACTACAAGCCAATTAATATCTGATGTGGCTAACTCACCACAATCAAAACAATTAATATTTGATGTGGATATCCCACCACTGCCAATCAATTAATATGTGATGCCCATGCACTGGCGCAGTAATCAAGAAGCCTCAATCCTCACCACTACCACCAGTGATGGGACTGCACATTGGGAGGATAACAAGTACACACATTAAAGTACAATTTTCTCGTAAGAGCACAAATAGATAAATGTCAGTCTAGAGCTTGTTTCTCCCTTTCTCTCCAGATCCCCAATAAGACTCCCCACTGGCACAGCTATAGGATCCAGATCTCAGCCTAGTGGTCAAGCTAAAACCTCAAACAGCCTCTCTGTCCTACCAGTGCTTCATGTCTGTGCCCAAGCAGCTGACACAATTTGTGACATGATATATATATATACAATCAGACACTCCTGGGGAAGGCTGGCACAGGTTCACTAGGTATGCCCCTTCTGACCAGGCTATAAGGTAGTAATCCACTGCCACCAGAACCCCTACTTATCAGCTACTATAAAAGGCCCTTCCTAAAGGGTGACCAATTTTGCTGCGTGATAATACTGTTATAATTAATAAGTGTGACCATAACTTTTAAGGCTATTGGAGTGGCTTGGACAGTATCACTAAATACATGCAAGTACTCTAGAGCATAAATTATCTCTACATAAAACAGCCACATTTGAAAGGTTTAAAATATTTAATAAATAATAAAAACAAGACAAATCTTCTCAACTCAACACAGTGCTAGTTAAGAGCTCACAGAAAAATGCTTAAAATAATACTGTAGAATAGTCTGACATATATATATATATAGAAAACAGCTAGTCTAATCTATTGTCTATTTGTAAGAGAAATACTAAAAGTCTAAGATCCTACTTGCATACGGAGCAAGCAAGTGCTGGTGATGTTGTCAGTTCTGAAGACCAATGCAAAATTTTGCATCTTTCTCTGAGATTTCTTAAATTGATAATATATCACTGGCGACTCACTTTAGATTACATAATTCTGGACATTTCTCTGGTTTCCAAGCTACCAGAAACTCTAAATTTACATTTCTTAGTAAGCTTGCACCTGGTCAGGAGGTCACAGCAATAAAATACATTATACATGTAAAATCTAGCAATTAACTCTTGTCTTAAGACAATAGAAAAAATTCCTTCATCCAGACATCCTGTCTCCGAGATCTAAGATCAGACAGTCATAAAAATGCTTTACTTTATCAGCTTTCTTCCAGCAGGGTGCGCTCTGGTTGCATTGTTGAAATTCAGAACATATAACAGTTTCTTACATTTAGTTTTCTTACATGTGTAAAACAGCCTGTGGATTATATTAGTATTTACAATGACATAGAATTATTTACAAAATTCTATCTAGCTGGGCTGGCAGCCTTTCAGTCTTTCACAAACAGCACGACTGCCCCCATGTTAAGTAACAAGTTTTTTGGAAGTGTACCAACTGTGCAGTTGAAGTAAATTTGGCATTCTACTTGAACTGAAATTTGAGAGAGGTCCTCAGCATACAATAAGTTCACTTTGTTAATGCTTTTAGTCAATATTTTGCCAACTGCCATTTATATACACATATGGGTTCCAAATATGCAAAGTCTAGAAGATTTAGAATTTTTGCTTGGAAGCATTTGCATTGGTGTTTGTATGACCCAACAGACTCCAAAGAAATTTTCCTTGGGTAGCTTGTAAATGTTGGAGGTGCGATGGGAAGAAAAGAGGTAATTAGGAACATATTTTTTGAGAGTGCAATGAGTTGGCTGTAATTCCCTACGGACTACTCTGTCAGAAATACTGGGTAAACAAATTGCTGTAATTAAGGAAATTATTTTTTTGAGCTGTGATGCAGCATCTAAACTGTCTACACATAGACAAATCCTGCTGAGTTTAATTCTGGTGGCTGCCAAAAAAAGTAATTACTAGAAAATGGAAAGCAATGTCTAAACCAACTGTATTGTACGTAATAAATACAGTAACTGAAATAAAATAACTTGAAATGGGATCTTCAGAAAGCAGGAGAAAATTAGAGAAAAAAGTGAGAAATGTGGGAAAAATACATGAAGAATAATGCTTTGGAGGCAGAATGAGGTATAAGAGAAGGAACTGAGTGAGAAATGTAGTGTTCCATTATACATCACATGCAATCTTATGTACAGTCATTGTTAATGTTTGTAACTGAGAATGTTAATATGGCTCGTTTTCATTTATATAAATGTACGAGTGCCTATGTCATAAGTGATAATTCAAGAATGATGTCAAAACAAAAAACACACACACCTCTTGGGTAATCATTCACAAAATACTAAACAATGGCTACTACATGCACTTCAGACAAAGTACCTATACAAGCCCAGATCTGCTCTCTAGTACAACCTATGAGAAACCCCTTTAAATACTATCCAGGCGAAAGCTATTCCATTCAACAGACCCCCATATTAAACAATTACAGGAGAATGTTCTATAATACCTGGAATAGTCTGGAGAAGGTCCAAAAAACACCACAAACAAAACAGTTGTTTGTAAAATAAATTTTAGTAGCACCAAAACACCATCTGGTACCTTGGCCTTTCACCTTCAAGGATACATTTCAAAATCATCTCACACCTTCAATACAGGGTTAACCCCAATTACATTAAAGGACTTGTAATTAAAGTGCACAGAACTTGTTATACATTAGTTGCTTTCCTTTGAAACATTTAAACATCTATAACACATATTATAAACATATATTACACATACTTCATAATTATTTTACAATATATAATTATGTTTACTACATTTTAATGATATTTGCATATATTTATAAATTCACTTCTAAATTTAATCCCGTAGGGAAAAGGGTACCAAAAATCAAAATAATTTTGCTTTCCAAACTGTTTAACTTTTTAGTTAAATCTCCTCCCCTTAAAACTACAAGAACTAGCCAAAACACTGAAAAAGAATGAGTTGGTGTCCCCACCATGTGTATTACAAAAATGTTCCCCAACTGGACGCCTAAGATTCTTGTTACGGATGTCTCCTAAATGCTCCAAAATTCTTACTTTAACTGCCCTTTTGATTTGTCCTATATACCATTTTTATAGGATTGGCACCACACCCCACTATATACCAACCCACAAGACTTAGAAGTGAATCTTCCCTTACAAACAAATTTGCGTCTATTAATTTCAGAAATGTTTATAATTTTTCTACAAACTTTGCAATTACCACAAGAATAAGACCCTACCATTCATTTAATCAACACTAAGAATAGGCATGTTCAAGAGTTCTTTTAAATTTAAGTATCTACCATAGGAAAACTCAAGCATCCCAGGAAATAAATCTCCCGCTACTTCATCCAGGAATACTATATGCCAAAATTAACTCTCTCAAAGTATTGGAAAAGGCAGCAAATTTTGACAATGTATATCCTTACCAGTGAAACTTGGTTTCAAATTCTTAAAAAACACGTTTCTTTCCCAATATTTGTGCTATAAGTTGGAACTACCTCAGCTAAACTTTTGTTTATCACCCTATTTAAAACTTTCACTATAACCCCTTTTCAAACAGCCTATTTGTGCTCTCTTGCAAAAATTCAATTTTGCGAAGTATTTCGCAAAATACGTTTAAACTCCCCAAAGGGAAATGAGTCTAACAAATGGGGGGATGCACACTCGGCAAACAAAATATTATTCACTGCAGTGGGCTTTCTAAATGGTCTAAATTATATTTTAAACATACAATCTAAAATTCTACATCCAGAAATTGAATTTTAGAATTTTCCATACCCATGGTAAACTGCAAACCGTGACTATTCGTATTTAACTCATCCAAAATTTTCTCAAACCCAATAGGGTCCCCTTTACAAATGAAAAACAAATATCTTCTATACATACTAGATTGCTGGAATTTTGTTTAACTCCGTTATTTTAGGTATGATAATCACATCTGCTTGCAAAAGAGAACAGCTATGGGTGCCTCATATGCGCGCCAACATATGCTATAATATATGGGGTGGCTTGAAAATCTATTTTTACATAGCACCAGGTTTTAGAGAGAAAATGTAGTGCTGCTGTTTAAGGGGAGGAGATTCAACTAAAAAGTTAAAAAGTTTGGAAAACAAAATGATTTTGAATTTTGGTACCCTTTTCCCTAGGGGATTACATTTAGAAGTGAATTTATAAATATATGGAAACATCATTAAACTGCAGTAAACAATTATATATTACAAAGTAATTATGAAATATTTGTAATACATTTATAATATATGTAATATATGTTTAAATGTTTCAAAGGAAATAATGTATAGCAAGTTCTGTGCATTAAGGATTTAATTGTTTGTAATTAATCAATTAATGTAAATGGGGTTCACCCTGTATTTAAGGTGTGAGATGATTTTGAATGTATCCTTGAAGGCGAAAGGCAGAGGTATGGTATTTTGGTGCTACTAAACTTTGTTTTACAAAGAACTGTTTTGTTCATGCTGTTTTTTGGACATTCTAGTTGGATTTTGTGCGTTTTTATAACAGTCTGGAGAAGGCACAGACTCCCATCCAAATGTAAGGGGCTAGGAATCTCACATATTGCAAAACGGCCCTCTCCGAATACTTACATTCAGTTTTATTGTGCATGCGTTTTAGGGACAATAGTTAACCTTACCATTTTGCCATTAGCAGCATACTACCTCCAGCAAAATGGTAGTCATAAAACGGTGAATTCTAACAATATGCTACTTACAACAATATTTTCCCATTTCTTGTGCTAAATGCTTTTCTGCTTGTTTTCTGAAATGTTGAAATTCAAACTGTATTTGCCGTAAACAGCTTTAGTTTTACTGGCAAGTCTATTTCTGCAAATTTTCTCTGCACATTTTCTCTGCACATAAGACTAACAAGCATGTCTGGTCAAAGACCCTTTAAAAATAACATTCTATTTTGCATTTATTCATATGCAATGTAGATTTCTTGAACATTCATGTTTGCTTTTATTTCTGTACTTCTGTATTGTGGCTGAAAAGTGTTTTCAGACCAGCCCACCTACCCAGTTATAAAATGGGGGGAAAAAACAAATACCTATAAAAGGTCCCCAAGTCTTGGGCTGGGCCAGGCTAACCACACACACACACAGACACTTTTTAATCAGTGGTTTTAAAAAGATGAGACAGCATTTATCACAATCAGATGTCTGAAATGCAAACTGAAGTGGCCTGAATTGCTGGGTGGGCGGGTAAAAGTCTAAAAGGCTACCCTTTTGTCATTTGGTAAGTGTAAACGGTCACTGATCTGGGTTGCAAGACAGAATGCTTTATTACTGCAACAGTTATTAGTGGAAGTGTATATAGAAAAGTGGATGTAACAGATGGATCTGAAGGTTGTCAAGGGATCCATGTAACATATCTCTGCTGCTGTTTAATCATGGTTAAACATTACCTAGCAATCCGGCATGGCAGGAATAATGTTAATTATTTGCTAAAAATCAAGAAAAACAGTACTGCTATAGCGTGTGCGCGGAGGGGTGAATTTAAGTTTAATTGACTAATTTCTCTTTCAATTAGAAGAACGAGCATTGAACAGGATAAGCTGCTACTTTTGGTGGTCTGATAGGAGCAGGGTGTGTGAAAGTAATTTATTACTGGTACATTAGTGTAGTGAGTAGTGCTGCCATCTTGCAGCGTACACTCCAGTTCAATTATTGGTTGTGGCTTGTGTGGAGTCTGCATGATTTCCATGTGTTTATCTTTGCTTTGTACTCTATCCCCCCCACCCACCCCCACCCCCAACACCATAAAGAATTTGCCTGAAGGCAAGTGTGCAGTGAGTGAGTACATATCCTGTGATAAAACTTGGCCTGTCAGGGCTAATGTCAATATATGTATGCTTTTGTCCACACAAGTACAATCAGTATAGCTTGTGTAATAGACCTGGCTTTCAGGGGTAGTGTCAGTATGTGTGTGTGCAAAAAAAAGGGATTTTAACTGGACATACACATACGCACCTGTCTAGTAGGAAACAGTCTTTTAGAAAATCATTTTAAAAAGGGTGAAAAGAAAACATTATCTTCCAGAAATGCTTCGCAAAATGCAGAGAAAAGTCATACCTCAGGGTTTCTGGGAGCCTGGTGGCCCTAATTCCCCAGATTTATAAGTGGATTTTTACACAAACTTAATAGAGGCTTCTGCCATGAACCTCATCCATTCTAAAACCAGCTCTGCTCAAGTGTGCACAGAAGACTGCTATAGTTTGTGTTTACGGAAGGGGGTCAAGTTGCTTGGGAAAGCATGGTCATACTAAAATTTTCTTCCAAAACATAATAGATGTAAAGAGAATGTTTCAGCTTGTGTGGGGGTTGTGGACAGTGCGACTCTTCATAATAAATCTCAGAAATGTGCACCTGGACTTTCAATCAATGAAGTGAAGAAACTAAGCAGTCAGTTTGAGGAATATCAGATTACAGTGAAAAACCTCTATCAGGTGAAAGTCCTGTTTGGGTTCCAATATCTATGGAGGATACTTCAGGCGAGACCAGAGAGAGAAAAACAAATCTGACGAGGCCAGTAGGGGGCAATGAGGATTAACAAGGTCTTCAGACATTTTGCTTTCTGTAGAAACTTTGGGCTCAAAGATAGACGGGGGATAAATGTAGAAGAGACCAGGAGCCAATAGTGAACTACAGTGTCCCTCACAGACTCCCCGGGGGGAGGGGGTCAGAGCAAAGTAGTTGCTGCACTTGTTCATGGGGGATGCAAAAAGGTCACAGTAGGTTTAGCTCCAGTGGCTGAAGATAAAGTCCACTACCAATTGGGTGAGTTTGAGACCAATCGTAAGGGGTCAAATTGGACCTGCTGACTTGTCTGCCAAAACGCTAGATCTCCCCAGTATGTGAGCTGCAAGTAGAAAATGGTCCAAAGACATTGCCCATTCCTAGACCCTACTGGCCTCTTTGCAACAATGGGTGAGAGCAGGTTCCTCCTTGTTTGTTGATGTACCACAACACAGACATGTCTATTTGAATTGCAATAGTAGAGGGAGACCGTCCTGAAAGGCTTGCAATGAGGACGACTGCTCTCATCTCCAGAACACTGACATGCAACCTTGTCTCTACGTGCCTTGGACCATCTTTCCCTTGAAAAGTCCTCCCCACCCTCAACTGGGAAACAAACATCCTTGGTCACTATGGCTGACCGTGAAGAAAGGCGGAAAGGTCTGCCAACAGTTAGGTTGCCCGACAGCAGCCACCATTGAAGATGCTTTTCTGCAAAGCAAAGTCAACATGATAGGAGCAGACTGAGCAGCCAGGGTCCACTAAAGCACTTGCATGAAATACCTTGCTAGAGGGACTAAGGGAATGGCAGCCGATATAGATCCAAGAGCCTGAAGTAGCATCAGCCTTGCCGGTGGGGAAGACCAGTTTAAGATGGCTCGAACATGACCTCTTAATGTCTTAAGACCATGAGTAGGGATAGCTGTAATCCGGTTCACTGTGTCCAAGGAAGCTCCAATAAATTCTAAGCTCTGATCCAGGAATGAGTTTGACTGTCAGTTTTATGGTGATATCCAGATTGTTGGCAAGGCTGAAGTAGTAATCCCTGGCCTGGAGTAGTTGATGCCTGGTTGGGGTAAACAGCAGCCAGTCGTCCAGTTATGGAAGCACCCAGAATCCTTACAGTCTCGGGTGAGCTGCGACTAATGCCATGGAATTGGTAAACACCCTGGGGGCTATGGTGAGTCCAAAGGGCAGAGCTCTGAATTGGAAGTGAATGGCTCCCACCCAGAAGCACAAATAACTTCTGGAGTGTATTTTGATGCAACAGTATGCGTCTCACTGAGCACATCCAATCATCCTTTAGCAGCAGCAGAATAGACTGAACCATAACCATTCAGAGCTTTGACTTCTTTACAAGCAAATTCAATTTGCTTAGATCAAAAATGGATCTCGGGTCCGTGGCTTTCTTTGGCACTAAGAGTAAATTCTGAATCCTTTTTCTTCGGTCAGGACTCCGTCAGGACCTATTGGCTGACTCATTTGCAGTAAATACAGAATCTCTGCTACTGGATACTCCTTCTGACTGGGTGGAACATCTGGGAAGTCTCTGACCTTCCTGGTGGAGGAAGGAGAAAAGGGATATAACCTCCATATAGAATCTGTAGCACCCATTTGTTCTGCGTTAGATCGGTCAAGGTAGTAGGGTGCACAGAAAAACAACCGACTGCCTCCAGAGATGAGCAGTCAGGCAGTACTTCAGGAGCGCTAATAGGGCCCATCAATGAAAGGCTCTCTGAAGCCCTGATTCTGCAGATGCTCTCTGCCCCTAGAACACCATCGCCCATTGAAACCTCCTCCTCCTCTGCCTCTAGAGGACTGGAGTGATCACAGCTCTGATCCTAGGAAGACCCCTAAGATTTCCAGAACCCAATTCTCTTTCCATTGCCCTGGTTACTACAAAAAGTGTGCTCAGGAGTTGAATACTTGACCCCGACAGCAGACAATGTCTTTCCCTCCTGCTCACTGTGGGTTAGGGTCTTTGACAGATGGTCCAAAAAGGGAGGACCCAAATGGGGCACTGACAAAGGATGCCTTAAAGGGTTCCACGAAATCACAAAGCCTCATCCAGACATGTCTTCAAATAGCAATGCCTGAGCTGGTTGCCCATGAGGCATCTTCAGTGCAATGGGAGATCAGCCTCATGGAAGAACTGGACAAGAGAGTTGTCAGTCAGGGGAGACCTTCTTGAAGTCCTCTGCCAACATGATCTCTGCCAGAGAGTTCCTTCACCAGTTCCCTCTGCAATTGAGTAAAGTGTGCCAAGTAGTTTAATGCCATCAGCAAGAAAGTGGAAGAGGCATAAATGCGCTTACCAAGTATGTCCATCACTCTGGACTCCCTGTTCAGCAGATTGACAGTGGAGCTCTGTTCAGCTAGCTCTTTCTTGTAGCTTGCTGCCACAATAGCCTTGGTCCAATATGGTCTGTCCTTAAGGGGAGATAATTTGTGTGGACATTTAGGAATCAGTTCAATAAAGAGTCCAGCTCCTTCCAGGCCCAGTGGGACACCAAATCCATAAGGTTGTCCATCAGGGGGACCACCCAAGATGTAAATGGGCCCGTCCCAAAAGCCTCCAAAAACACGGACTCTTCACAGGAAGGAGGCTGGGCCACACAACCACCTCTCTGATTCAGGATCTCTAAAATGTCTCCAAAGGAGACACCCTCTGGTGGTGATCAGAGGAATCATTCCCCTTCATCAAAATCCATGTCCTAAGTGATGGACTCCAAACAGGAGTCAATGTGCCTCCTTTTGCACATCCTCTTACAAGGGATCTCCTCTAATGAGATACTCAGGGGAAGTCTCAGAAGAAGAGGGGGCTCCCTCTGGGGGAAAAGTTTGGAGAATTATCTGGATGAGCCGACTCTGGCCAAGCATAACAGGCTTAAGTCTCTGATCCAAGAGGAGTCGGCAGGAAGGGTCATAGCCCAGAGACCGGATACCTATGACAAGAGAAGGCCCTTTCCACAACTTGGAATGCAGAAGGACCCGGTGAATCCCTCCCCAGTTCCACAGCAGCCAAGGTTACTGAACGGCAGGAATCCCCAAGCCATGGGTTCCAGGTAGAATCGGACCCGAGCTGCCCAACGCCAAGAAGGAGAGACTGCTCCGACATAGTTGGAGACAAACCCCACCCCCTGGATCCAACACCCACTGTGATCTGAGGACATTGGAGCAGAGGAAGTCAGGGCGACAGTCTAAGTAGAAGGGTAGCTCCTCATAACCAATCCTCTCTCTCTGCTGGCTATGATCCTGAGACTATGATACTGAGGGTAGGATCTGAGGAGGAGACTGAGCTTGGAGGGAAATGCCTGCAGATACCAGAGGGCACGGAACAGGAAAAACCCCAACTGGGTCTCATTCTTAAGAATATTCCTGATCGTCCTGTCCACATCAACCTCTGAAAGGCTCCTAGAAGCCAGTAATGGAGGCCTGGAGGGGCTAACAGGCATCTGCTGCAGTCTGGGGGAGACCCAGCCTCAATGTCCAGCACCAGTGTGGGACCCCTCGCTATCTGCTCCATAGCCTTAGGATCAGAGCTGGAAGGAGTAGCTTCAGGAGATCTGTCTATCAGGCAAGTACCAGTTAAACCATAAGAGTGCTTCTGATCCACCTGTACAGAAGTCGGTCTGAGATCAGAGCCTGTCAGATGCAAAGGTCTCGGAATTTTACAGAGAGGCTCCAAAGACACCCCCGAAGACGTGAGGGGGGATTGAGCCACTGGAGAGGATCTTGAAGCAGGCAAGAGGCCCTTGAGGATTAGCTTGCATTTGGGGTCGGCGATAGCCCTAGGGTTGAAGCCACCACAGAGCAAGTCAACTGTAGATGCTCAAGGCCAAGGCAATAGCCAAATTGTGTGCATCAGAATGCAGGCACTTCCAACCACATTCAGAGCACTTCTTAAAACCTGCTGGTTTATCCAACATAGTACAGTAGAGCACACCACAAAAGAGCCCCAAACACAGAATCAAAAATAGCTAAACGGAGCGACTACAGCTAATTTTAACAACCACCTTAAAAACAGCTAGAAGGGGAGAGAGAAATGTGCGGGCTAAGTCCAACAGCAGAACAAGGAAAAGAAAGGAAAGATTCTAAGCCTGCACTGCTACAGAAGGGGAGGAAAAAGGACACTTGTCTGAGAGATTGGAGAAACACAGAAATCCTACAGTAAATATCAAGAAAAACACTGAGACTCGAGAAACCATGTCTGTCATTGCTGGTGGCAAACAAGACCTGGGGTAGTTAGGTAGAGGACAGTGCATTATGGAAGTGGGAGGAGTTTCAGACTTGGATCCTAGTCTGTAAAAATGCAGCCCTGTCGGAGAGGGCCAGATCCATAACCCAACCGTGAGCAGGAATAAAATTGACAGACCTTTAAATACTATCCAAGGTCACAGTACCTTCCTACACAAGGAATACTCCTGGATACTATACTCTCCCCCACATTTCCAACAGGCTTAAACCAGATATACACAATTAATTCTTGAAATTATAACAGGGACAAATTTACTGCTACAGGAGATTAAAGAGAATATAGAAGTCGTCAACACAAAAGGCTCTAAAAATAAATGGCACAAAATCCTCAAGTGACAGCAGAGGGTACATTTGTATTTAATTGTGCCAACTCCATAATGCAAATGGATGGAGCCCTGACTGCAGCCCTGGTGACTTGCATGCGACTAAGTCCAAGCACAGTAAGAGTGGTTGGCAGAATGGTACTGTGAGGCAGAGACTGGGTCATCCATTGGGCAGTGGGACAGGTTCAGAGTCCTGCATGACTGACATCTAGTAGAGACCAATAGCAGGATGGGCTAAGGACAGTGGTTTGGTCTGCTGAAGCAGCACAACTGCTCTGTAACTGGATATTTATATCTCAAAAGTCAGCACTGTACAGCTTCCATAAGCAGTGCTCCACTCAGCCATAGTGAGGGGAGTTATACATACAAAATCTGCTAAAACCCATAAGATGAAAGCTGAAATCCATGCCTCTCATCTCCCTTTACCAGGGTCCTCAGAAGCTGGGGGAAATCAAAAGACCAAAAGGAGGGGGGGGGGGGCTTGATGGTCATGAGATCAAACGGAGAGTGGGACTTCCAGTTGTACAGAGATATGTGAACCATGGCACTATTAACTCTAACCTGACCAATTCCATCACAAGGTCAAGAGAGTGATACATAAACTGCAGTTCTGGCAGATGCTGAACAGCTAAAGGTGCAAGATAGAGATTCAGGATCTCCAGCAACAGCTGCAAATTACAGAGATCAAAACAGAGCTATTAGAAAGTAAAATTAGTGGACACAAAAGACAGAACAACTTACAGGTTATGGGGCAATACCCAACAAGACAGGACATGTGGATTACACACAACTTTCAGAATTGTCAAGCATTTGTGAGTAGGACTTCATTACTGAATGTGCAGAGCATGAGCATCTCCCTCTGCAATTCAGGCAACATTCTCCCAGGCCCATATTGTTAAGATCTGTTTTGCTCCAAGAGAGTTTTGGAGAAGTTATTGGCTCTAGACAAACAGCTTATAGTCAATGGAAAAAATATTTCTAGGCCAGGATTATTCCAGGTACACTTGCCAACACATTCTTAAATTTCATGTGGTACTGAAATTTTGCAAAGCTAGTGGGTGGAAATTTAAACCGTTTAACCCAACTATTCTTAAATGGTGGCACTACCAGCTGACGCTGTCATTTACAGCACCAGAAGCTGAAACTGTTGAACTTACAGTTTTTGGACACTCAAGGGCAAGATTCTGCTACCACTCTTCAAAAGAAGGCTTCTGAGCAAGCAAAGAGCAGGGCTTGCCATTGCTTTGAACGCATAGGCTAGAACATACACTAGCTGAACTTTTAAAGGGTTAACATAGCAGAGGTGAATCTACTTCCAAGGAACATATTTGAAGACACTATCCTGTCTACTATTTGATTTGCATTTTGTTGGTTTTTAGGTTAGCCTCATAATGAGCCACTCATATGTTAATATCATCCTTTACTGAAAAGGGAATTCTTTGGTAACCGTTTCAGAAACTTATCTGGGAGGGGAACAATCCAAGTGTCTTACTTCCTGTGCATTTCTTTTAGGCAGATTTGAAGACACCCCCCCCCCCCCCCAAATTTCAGTAAATGGCAGGATGTCGCTGACATGGCTTTACTACCTACTATAAAAACTTCTATTCTGGCTATGGTGATTCAAACTCCTTCTCTCTGGAGGTCAGGCAGTATTTGGACTCCACTCCTCTTCCCATTCTTGATCCAGACAGTACAGGATCATCAATGCTTCCTATAATGGTCTAGGAATTTTAAGACACTCTTAAGATGGCTACTTTACAGAAATGAAGGTATCCTTTCAGGGATATTAAAATGTGAGGGGGGGGGGGGGGGAGTGTAATGATTTTGTAGTTAACTTCTGTGTTTTGATTAATTTTGGAAGATGGCATCCCTCCAACTTCATATCAGGAGGCAATCTGTAAACCCAGTAGGGACCTTTCCCTAATTTTCACACAGGCAAATTTCACATTCAAGTTATTTACAAAATTTTCATGGTGATTCTGGCAAAGAGGCTTGCTAGAGTTTTACCACTACTAGTACATTTAGATTCAATAGGATTTACAGCATCTTTTCATTACACAACATGCAACTGTTTCACAACATTTGTTGCTGGCAAATCTGAAAGCTGAAAAAGCCTTTCATAGAGTTAGATCAGTGCTCCTTTTGGACATACTCAAATAAGGCTTGCTGCAGGGTTAACAGATGATGTTTCAGTTTTACCTAGGCTCCACTGGCAGGTAAAAAACAAATTTAGCTTTGTCACTAACACATCTTTAGAGTAACCAGGAAAGTCTGTCCTATCTCCCCACTTGTTTGTAATTTACTAGCTTTAGTGGCATACCAAAGGAGAACACTACAGAGCGATATCACTTTGGGAAGGATCCTCTCACACTATCTTTACATGCAAAATACTTCTTTACTGGCTTGCTTTTTAGGAAATTAAAGTCATTGTGTATATTTAGGGCGTAAAATCATTTTTTTTTAATAATTGTTTATTCGATTTTGTAACCAGGGTTGAGCACTGATCCACATGGATCCATTTCAGTCTCAGGCTGGAAAATAGAAGTAACTCAACTTTTTATATTAGCAATGGATATTACAAAAATAAGCAGAACTGTGTGGAACACAACAGTACAAACTTATGCCCCTCAGATCCTCTTCCACGTCTCAGAATCTTTAAGGATGGGAGAGTAATATAGCCTAGTTGGCACTTCAGTTAAAGAATACTTCTATCTGCTTCCATTGGGAATACAAATAAAATTCTGGGGAAAGCCAAGGCTTACTGCCAAAAATGAAAATACCTGTGCTTATACAGGACACAAGTTATTTCACATTATATACTGCCATTGGTCTTCATACAGGCTAGGGAAAAGTCCACAGTGCAATGTTAACCACTCTTCCATCCCTTTTGTGTGGAGGCCAGGAACTATAGGCAATATGCTATGGCAATGAGGCTTAAAACACCCAAGGAATTAATAAGATCAAGAGTATGCTTACTGTGAAAACCTGAAGGGCTGCCAGCCCAATTAGAAAGAATTTTGTACATAATTCTGTGTCATTGTAAATATTAATATGATCCACAGGCTTGTTTTACAAAATGTAAGAAAACGGTTATGTGCTGAACTTCAAAAATGTAACCACAGTGCATCCTGCTGGAAGAAAGCAGACGTGTGTAAACGCTATGCCTATGTAATGTATGTTTTCATGGTAGAAAACTGGGATATACTGAGTTTACTGACAAACTCTACGAAAATAAGCCGATAAAGAAAGAATTTTAGGATACATTCTAAAGCCAGTTTTTCTCAAACTGGTAGACAAGATGTCTGGGCTAGGAAATTCGGTACTTCTCAGTTATCGGGGCAACAGTCTAATCCAACGAAACTGCTGCACACCTGGAAGAATCTTAGTTTGAGGACTGCGACTTGTGATTTTCTAAGCCCAACTTCATTAAGCCTTGGTCATAACTGTCAACCTTCCATGGCAGAAATGTGGAACACCAACTCCCTTCTGTAACAACCAGCTACAGACCTCCCAGGATGGTAAGACTCGCACACGAAACCATCTGTACTTATAAAAAACATTCTTATTGACTAGATATGGGACGGTATTATGTGGAAGAGCGACAAACGTGAACTTAAGAGTCAAATAAGGCAGGTTTCCCCGTAATGAGGTACTCTTGACTGGTACGGCCACACTAAACACAATGGTAACACAGGCTTCTATGAGGAACAGACAAAAAAACAGGCAGAAAAGTGGACATTCTGCGAAAATCTGGACAGCTGGCAGTAAAGTCACACCTTAAAGTTTAATACTTCTGCTGTTCATAAAATACAAGTTGATGCAAAACCTGTTCGATAAGGCAATATTTTTCAAAAGGGTCCCTACATTATGTTGACTTGGTTTCTGATTTTGCACAATGACGTTGAGAGATATGGATCATGCAGTAATTATCACATTACTGACTTGACTGTTAGATATAACTGCGATCACACAATACTGATTGATGTCATTACACCACCGAGACTGCGACAGAAGGCTGAAAAATTCCCCCTAATCAGAGGTACGGCGATGTCCACATACCTGCTGACCATCTCCTATCTTCAGAAACATCCCTAATTTTTCACTCATTTTAACTCTGTCCTCTTACTCCCTTCACAAGCTGGAGACTTTTGGACCAAAGATGTTAAATTGCACTTACTAAATGATGACAATAATTAGAGTTATAAACTTCGTTTACTTTAACCAGGAAAGAATAAGCAGGACCGAACATTTTGAGTGTTGCCCCATTAACGGAAAAGTACCAGAAATTCTTTCGACTGTCTTAAGACACAGTTAATTACTTGGTTTCCAAAGTAATTGTTTTACAACATCCAGTTCAGGTAAGCTTCAGACAGAGAGAACTGTCGGCTTCTGAGAGAGAAGTATTCTTAACATAAACATGTTAAATTAAGTTCTGTAAGCCTGGGAACTTAAGTAGGTGTGACAAGAATGATGTCATCTGAAATGACTCAGCAGTAATGTGTATATCAATTAAAGACCATCTCAGAGAAAGATTTTAGCATTTTTGCATCTGGTCTTGGATCTAGTAAGAATATCCACTCACCAGCACTTGCTTGCTTTGTATGTTAAAATTTAGAACAGTGCTTTCTCTTAGAGATAAGATAGAAATTAGCTGTTTTCCATATTTATGTCAGACTGTCCTACAATATTGTTTTAAAGTATTTCCTGTTATTTCTTAACTCTGTAATGTCATTGTGTTGAAGTAATAAGTATTGTCTGATGTTATGTATTATTAAATATATTTAAACCTTTCAACTGTGGCTGTTTTGTGTAGAGATAATTTAAGCTCTAGAGTACTGGCATGTATTTGGCGATACTGTATAAGCCACTCCAATAGCCTTAAATGTTGTGGTCACACTTACTATTTGGATAGCAGTAATATTGCAGTCGAATTGGACACCCTTTGGGAAGGGCCTTTATAGTAGTGGTTGGTGGCAGTCGGTGCTACCTTACAGTCTGGGCAGAAAGGGGGCATAGCCAGAGAACCTGTGCCAGCATTCCCCAGGAGTGTCTGTGTCTGTATATAAATGAAATCTCAAAGTGTGTGTGTCTGTGTGTCTCGGCTACTTGGACAGAAGCACTGGGGGAACAGAGGGGGTTGCTGGAGGTTTTGCCTTGACCACTCGGCTGAGATCTGTACTTTATAGTTGTGCCAGTGGGGAGTCTTATTGGGGATCTGGAGAGAAAGGGAGAAACCAGCATCAGACTGACTGTGATCTCTGTGTGTTCTTAAGGGAAATTGTACTTTACTATTTATGTACTTGTTATTCTCCCAATGTGGACACCCCTCACTGGTGCTAGTGGTGAGGATTGAGGCTCCTTGATTACTGGGCCAGTGCACGGGTGTCACATATTAAACCGTTTGGCAGTGGTGGGCTATCCACATAAAGTATTAATTGGTCGATAGTGGTGAATTAGCCACATCACATATTAATTGGTTGTAGTGGTGTGGATAGTGAATTCCTGTAGCTTGTATACAGTGATCACTGGAGGTGTTTTGTACTCTAAAAAATCAGCCACGCAGTGAACATTCAGAAGTCAGATTACAACTGGTTTTATTTCTTTTGTTAGCTTAGTCAGGGAGAGCAGGCAAGCATGCGAAGCTGTGAAGGAGAGGCAGAAGCAACATGAAAAGGAGATGCTAACTCACCAGAGTCATGGAGGTAATGGGGAAGGGAGTATCCAGACCCCAGAAGTACAAAAGGTCAATAAATTTTGATAATTTCATTCATATGTTTGAGAGGGTATGTGAACAGTAGGATATTGTCCAAAGGTGCTGGGGGCATGGTTCCTTACCCCCTTACTCCATAGTAAAGCTGTAAATGTACTTTCCAAACTGTCTGATCATGACTTTTCAAAACTATAATGCTGAAAAGAATTGTCAGTTAGAATTGTTTAAGCCAACACCTGAAACTTATAGGAAAAAGTTTCGGAAGCATAGATGCAAGGCAGATGAAAGTGTGTGAATATGTTGCTGAACTAAGCACTTATTTTCATAGATGAGCGAGTGGGTGCCAGGTCACCACTTCTGAAGGGCTGGCAGAACTTTTGGTGAGGGAACAAGCCCTTAGCACTTTGCCTGAGGACATGAGGATCTGGTTAGCTGACAGACAATGTGCTACTTTAGATGAGTTGGGGAAGAAGGGAGACCTATACCTACCAAGCAAGGCATCACTGCACAGGAAAGGGACACCCAGTGCTGCTCATGGGTCTAAAGGAACCCATGGTGGGCAGGTGAGAGTGTGAATCTCACAAGGAGTCTGTTGTGGCACATGTCCTAAACCTTAAAACAAGTCTCAAGTTACTCATGGGCTTGGCCCAGGAGTACCTGGCAGAATCCCAACAAAAGAAAAAGGTCTGGTATGAAAGGAATGCTCAAGCTAGAGAATATGCTGTAGGGCAGCAGGTAATGGTTCTCATTCCTCAAATGCATATAACCAAGGCAATCCAGTGACCACACAGAGCTTCTTTACTTAATACAAGCTCAGCAGTTATTGTATAGGGTAACCTCTTTTGACAAACAGTCATCAATTTGTCACACTAACTGAAGAGAGTTATCCTCAGATATCACTCTTGCCAGTCTCACCAATTGACCTTTACCACTGAGGTTTCTGAAATAAGGGGTGACAACTTTGGAAATGAAGATAAGGCAACATTTTCTAAGTTACAGTGGATGTTGGAAAAAGAAGTTATGTCTTACCATAACGTTCCATCTGAGTTGTCGATCTTCTTCCAGTCATCACTGATGGGTTCGGTTCCAAGCCCTCAGAACTGAGTCGGCCTAATACCAACCTCGAGTATACCAAAAACTCTCAGCTAAGCTGCTACCCACAATGCCCTTCTCCCAGTTACCTCTGATCGAGTTTGCATGCAACATATAGAAGAAACAGAGGCCATTTCTGTGCAGAAACCCTGAAACACCACAAGGGCCCAGAAGATCCACCAGGAGCCTTTGGTGGGGGACGGTGTGAGGGTGTGATGACTGGAAGATCATAGACTCAGATGGAACTCAGATGGAACGTTATGGTAAGACATAACTTCTTTATCTGAAGTTGTTAATCTTCTTGCTATTCATCACTGATGGGACAGAATCCCAAGCTAATTGGAGAACCTGGGTGGCCCCTATGGAAGTACTTTCCTGAGAACCATTGAGCCGAAGGCCGCTCTTCCCCTGGAGACCAAATCCAATTTGTAATGCTTGATGAAAGTATGGGGTTTAGCCCAAATAACTGCTGTACAAATGTCATCCATGGAAGCCCTGGAGTGAAAGGCAACCGAAGTTCCCATGGCCCTAGTTGAGCTTCGATTTGAACAGGTTTGGATTCATTTGATAGGGAGTATGAAAAAGTAATGCAATCTCGGAGCCATTTTGATACAGTAACTTTTGATACAGCACATCCCATTCTTGGACCAGAAAAGGAAATGAAAAGTTGGTCCGACACGGGGAAGGACTTAGTTCTGTCCAAGTAGAAGCGTAGTTGTCTATGTACGTCCAATGAATGTAGAGTGTATTCTCCCTTGTTGGAATAATTTGGAAAAAGCACAGGGAGCTAAATGGACTGATTAACAGAAAAGTCGGATACCACTTTGGGGAGAAAGGATGGGTTAATAAGAATACTCTGTCCTTATGGAAGACCAGATATGGGCTCATGATGCATAAGGCTTGTAACTCAGACATCCGTCTGGCTGATCTGACTGCTACCAAAAACAACGATTTCCAGAGGGGGGGGGGGGGACTGTAGAACCAGATTCTCCCTTGTTGGAATAATTTGGAAAAAGCACAGGGAGCTAAATGGACTGATTAACAGAAAAGTCGGATACCACTTTGGGGAGAAAGGATGGGTCAATAAGAATACTCTGTCCTTATGGAAGACCAGATATGGGCTCATGATGCATAAGGCTTGTAACTCAGACATCCGTCTGGCTGATCTGACTGCTACCAAAAACAATGATTTCCAGAGGGGGGGGGGGGGACTGTAGAACCAGAGAGAGATTCCATGTCTCTACAAGTTGCCCGATAGGAGGTCTGCTATGGAAAACTCCCTTGAGAAAGGTCTTGCAAAGGCGGGTGGAGATCAGAGGAATGCCATCAGAGCCGTTATGGAAATAGCTGCTAAATGGACTCGAATAGTAGAAGGTGATGCTCCATTGTCAAACAACTCAGAAAGATACTGAAGTATAGCAGCTGTAGGAGTTAAAGGATCTAGCATCTGATTATTAGACCAGATAGTGAATCTTTTCCATTTGTCTCTGTAGAGTGTTCTGGTGGATGGTTTATGGAAGGCCAGAATAATATAGTGGACAGTTGAGGAGAGGGTTTCCTGCCTGGCGACTAACAGAAGTGGAGAAACCAAGCTGTCAGCTTTAGAGTGGATAGATTTGGGTGAGTCCGCCCTTGTGGGTGAGATATTAGGTCCTGACGTGTGTCCAGGATCCAAGGATGTTGTAACAGGTGAGGCCAGAGGAAGGGAAACCACACTTGTCAAGGCCAGAAGGGGGTAATGAGGATTACCTTGCATCGCAACCAGATTGCTTTCCTTACAAATAGGGGTATCAAAGTTCTGAGGATAAGCATACAAAAGACCTGCAGGCCAAACATGAGTCAAAGAGTCTCTCGGTGAATCCCCGTCTGGGGGAAAGACGGCAAAGTAGCTGCTGCATTTTTTGTTTGAAGGGGAAGCGAAAAGATCGCAAGGCTAGCTCCAACGGCTGAAGATTTCTGCCGTCACGTTCGATTTGAGAGAGCACTCGTGTGGACGGAGGATGCATCTGCTCAGCCTGTCTGCAATCACATTGGAGCTCCCCGGGATGTGCGTTGCAATTAGAAAGCAGTTGGATGCTATCGCCCAATGGCAAATTCTCACGGCCTCACAACATAGGGGGTAGGATTTGGTCCCTTCCTGTTTATGTACCAGACGATGGACATATTGTCCGACTGGACTGCAACTGTTCCTGACGGAAGGAGCGGATGAAGTGCCTGCAACGCTAACAGTACCACAACTCCAGGACACAGATATGCAAGTTGACCTCTAAGCTGAATCACACGTCTTGGACCGTCTTTCCCTGGAAGTGGCCCCCCACCCATCAGGGAAGCGTCAGTGGTCACTGTGGCATTGGGGAGTTTGGAAGGGGTGGCACCAAAGATTTTTGTCTGCTCTCATCCATCAGAGGAGATCTTGTTTGCAGGAATTGGCAGTAAGTATCGGAGTTCAGAGGATGGAGATTGGATATCCACTGGGACAAAAGGAGCCATTGTAGTAGTCTCATATGCAATCTTGCTAGGGGGACAATCAGGATGGCTGCTGCCATAGACCCCAGAGCCTATAGAACTTCCCTTGCAGACACCTTCCTTTGAAAGAGTATCACTTGTACTTGTAACCTTAATCTCTGAAGTCTGAGGAGGAAGAGAGACTTTGCTTGTTTGAGTATTGAATACTGCTCCTATAAATCCCAATTGTTGTGAAGGATGAAGGTTGGCTTTTTCCCCAGTGTATTGTGATGCCTGGGATTTCCGCCAGTGCTAGAGTGTAGCGGAAGGCCCTGACCAGTAGGCGCTTAGGGGGAATGGAGAGGAGCCAATAGTCTAGATATGGAAACACCTGGAATCCCTGAAGTCTCAGATAAGCTGTCACCACTGCTAGGCATTTCATGAACATTCTGGGGGCCGTCGAGAGACTGAATGGCAGGGCTCTAAATTGGTAATGCTTGGCTCCCAGCAAGAAGCGAAGGAGACTCCTGGAGCGCTTGTCCATTTTGATGTGGTAATACATGTCCCGGAGATCTATTGAGCACATCCACACACCCTCCCGAAGAAATGGAAGAATGGATTGTATAGTGACCATGCGGAATTTGGTCTGAACTACTGATTTGTTTAGTTGGCTGAGATCCCAAAAATGGGTCTCCAGTCCCTGGTCTTTTTTTGGCACCAAAAAGAATCTAGAGTAAAACCCGGATCCACACTGGTCTGGGGGGACTTGTTGGAATGACTCGTTTTAGACACAGCTTTCTTATTTCTGAAGCTGCCTCTTCCCTTTGACTGGGTGGAACATCGGGAAGGCATTTTGGAGGTCTTGGATAAGAGATTAGAGGGATATAATAATCTCTAGAAATTACTCTCTGCACCCACTGATTGTTACAGAGTGCCACGCAGCTTGGTGCAGAGAAAAACGAGCCCCAAATGCTTCCAGAGGAAAGCAATCGGGCAGCACTTCAGGAGCATTGATAAGGTCGTCCGGAGAAAGAATCACTGGAGTCCTGATTTCGGGGAACCCCCCTTTCCCCGAAAGGTGAGCCTTCTATTGTTGAACTCCCTCTGCCTCTGGTGGAATTTTCACCACGTGCACTACAGAAAGGGCCTTGAGATTTCTTGCGCCATATGTTTCCACTTCTCTGGTTCCTGGAGAAAGAGGTTTGGAAAAATGTAGGCCAACGGCAGACAAGGTCTTTCCGTCCTACTCGCACCAGACTAATATGTCCTTCACTTTAGAACCGAACAGACCAAACGGTTAGATAGGGGCACAAATGCGCATCCAGGCATGGCGTCTCACAACTACACCTGCACCTGTAGCTCTAGCAGCCCCTTCAGTTGCGTGGGACAGCAACCTCATGGACGAGTTGGAGATATAGGGTAGCAACCTGGGAAGCAACTTTATCACGTGCCCAGTCAGAAACTTGACCCACGAGGATTCCAAAGAGTTCAGAGAGGAGATCTCTTTGGAGCATCGTAAGATGTGCCAATTCAAAGACCTGACAGCAAAGGTCGCCGAAGCAAAAACTCTCTTCCCTAATCTGTCCACCGCCCAGGACTCTGTTGGGCGGATGGACAGCAGGACTTTCCTCAGCAAGGTCTGTTTTTGTGGCAGCCGCCACCACCATAGCGTTTACTGGTAAGCCTCTAGACCAATGGGGTTGTTCCTCTGGAGGGGAGAGTATCTTGTCTGGTCTCTGGGGAATGGCCTCAACGGTATCCGGGTTTTTCCACGCCCATTGCACAATGAGCTTGACTAACTCATCGGTGGGGGGGGGGGGTCACCCAAGAAGTAGAGGGCCGAGAGCGGAAGGCCTGCAGGATTACGGATTCCTCTGAGGAAGGGTTGGAGGGCTTCCAGTCACCCCTCTGCCTCAAAATTTCCAGGATGTCTCCAAAGGAGACAGTCAGCGGGTAACCTTGGGGACCCTTTCCCATCATCGCAGTTTGTGTCCTCAGTGAGGGACTCCTCTGGGGAGTTCATGCGTCTCCTCTTATACGTCAAGTTTCCGAGGTGGTTCTTCAGTGGGAGCATCTGAAGAAGACTCAGAAAGGAGGTTACCATGTACAGGGGGTTCCGAAGGCTTGCACTCGCGGTGTCCTGGGGGGGGGGGGGATGGCCTGTGATATCTGCAGCTCAGAAGGAGCGGGGAGAAGGTCCGACGTAGGAGGAGCGCTTCCCAAAGCAAGCACCCTCTCCCTCACCCGGAGGATTAGGAGCCCAGAACAGAGGAAGATAATCTCGGAACCGGGGTCACACCCCGCTCCACGTGGCTTGCTCCTGGGGATGAAGCCTCAAGCAAAACCGGGGCGGGAGTTGCCCCCGGGTCCGAAGACAGAACCAATGAAATGACTTAGAATCGTACCTTGAGCTGGGGGTTCCACCCCCCCCAAACATAAGATTGAGGAAGGAGTGGTTCCGAAGGAACCGAAACCCAAAAGGGGCCTCGGAGCCTCAGAGAGGGTCACCGTCAGTGCCAAGGAGAGGAGTCCTCACGCAGATGTCGGCACTATGGGCCTCGGAATTGAAGGGTCCAAGGGAGGAGAATACATGGGAGTTGCAGGGCCAATGGACCCAAAACCCGGAGTGGGATGGGTTTTAGGAAAATTTCTAATCCCTCTAGCTGTCAGCAGCTGATCGAACAGGTGTACCACATCCAATTCAGATGGACTCCTGGTGGACCTTACCGACACTCCTGAGGGAGAAGTCAGGTCGGTCCAAAAAAGGGGCTAAAGGCTTGTCCTGAAAACGGATGCAAAGACAGGGAGTATCGGGTCCATGGTGTAGTAAAGGTCGGCACAGAGGATTCCAGTTTTGAAACAGGCAAAAGGGGGACTATCGGAACTGAGGGAATAGCTGGAGTGGAAGTCATTGGTTGGCTCCAAAGAAGTCATAGATAGCGATCTCGGAACAGAGATGGGAGAAGTCAGTGCCGAGGTAATGGCAGGCAATAAGACTGGAGCCAAAATCGCAGTCAGAACCGTAACAGTCATTGCCGAGGGTGGTGCCGATGTGGAAGTCATCGAAATGTCTGTAGAGACCACTGGAGCAGAACTCGGAGCCGAGGTGGTCTGAACAGAGGAAGTGATCTTCTGCTCCGTGGAAGACTTATGGGCCTTGTGCTTATGAGGCTTGCCCTTATCACCAGCCTGTGAAGAAGGGTCAGAATGAGGACTTTTTTGGCCTTAGATGCAGAAAGAGCCTCAGAAAAAGGAGAAGGAAGCAGGCCTTTCAAAATAAGTTTATTTCTTCTTTCATTCAGCGTCCAATAACTGACACTGCCACAAATCTGACAGGGAGGTTTCAAAGATAAGTGGGAAACCCCCAGACAATATACATATTCCTCATGCAGGTTGCTATTGGGGAGTTTACCATTGCAGGAAGTGCAATGCTTAAACCCCGAAGTCCCTTTCTTTTCAGACATACTCCGAAAAAAAAAAAAAAAAATTCAACAATCCAAAAAGGGATAGAGAAGGGAAGGAAAAGATAAAAATATCAACAATGGTATTAAAAAGTACCACAACGGTAAAGAAGGGTTTTACCAAAAATAGTAAAAAGATACCCATAGAGCTGGTTAAGATAAGTGGGTATAGAAGAGTTAAGAGAAAAACTTATAAAATACTGAAAATTTTGAAAAAAATGCAACTAGCTGGAGAGCTCAGTGAAACACTGCTATATTGCTGCGTGGCAAATGTGATCCGAGGTAACTGGGAGAAGGGCATTGTGGGTAGCAGTTTAGCTCAAGAGTTTTTGGTGTACGTGAGCTTGGTATTAGGCCGACTTGGTTCCGAGGGCTCGGGACCAAACCCATCAGTGATGAATAGGAAGAAGATTTACAACTTCAGAGCATAAATTTGATTTTCATAATTTTTAGAAATTTCAACATCCAAAAATACCATCTTATCCTTGTGAAAAGCATATACATATTTCCAAAAGGACAATGATATATTAATATAGTCTAGGAACTTTATCAACTTGTTTTCATTGTCCTTCCATACTATAAATGTCATCCAAAAAACATGTATAGTGTGACCAACAATTCTGAACTGTATTGTTAAATACATAGTACTTCTCCCAATAGGCCATTATTAGGTTGGCAAAACTGGGGGCACATGCTGCCCCCATGGCCACTCCATTGGCCTGTTTGAAACTTACCCTTCAAAATACGGCCCTGTTCTATTGACTGTATTTCACTTAGCATTTCCTCAAACCACTTTAATCCCTCTTCATGGGGAATGACCGAATAAAGAACGAGTATGATTTCCCAAATAATGACAGGCTGGTAATAGCAGGGATCTTCAGTATCCCCAAGATTCACAAAGATGAATAAACCCCCCCCCCCATCCAACAGTGGATGGTAAGAAATGTAAAACATACTATATCGCAAAATGTATTGACAGTGAATTAAAATCTAGCGTTTGCCTTACCACAAATCTGTAAAGATTCTTGGGATTCTTTAAGTAAAATTTCCAATCTTAGATTCAATGAAAATAGTGTTTGTTACTATTTATGTGTGTAATCTTTATTCAGTCATTCCCCATGAAGAGGGATTAAATTGGTTTGAGGAAATGCCAAGTGAAATACAGTCAATGAAACAGGACTGTATAAATGTGATGGTTACTTTGATGGAAATGGTTCGCTCCAATAATTTATTGTATTTTGAAGGGCAAATTTTCAAACAAGCCAGTGAAATAGCCATGGGGGCAGCATGTGCCCCCAGTTTTTCCAACCTAATAATGGCCTATTGGGAGTACTATGTATTTAACAGTACATTTCAGAATTGTTGGTCACACTATACACATTTTATGGACAACATATTTATAGTATGGGAAGACAAAACAAGTTGATAAAGTTCTTAGACTATATTAATAGGTCATCATCCTATCTGAAATTTGTATATGCTTTTCACAAGGATAATATTTTTTTTTTGGATGTTGAAATTTAAAAAAAAAAAAAGAAAAAAAAAATCAAAGTTACGTTTCCAACATCCACTGTAAGGTGACATTTTGTTATCCTCATTTCCAAAGTTATCACCCCTTGTTTCAGGAAAAAAAAAAAAAAAAAAAAAAAAAATATCAGTGCTTAAAGGCCAGTTGGTGAGACTGGCAAGAATGGTATCTGAAGATAAAACTTCATTTAGAGAGTGTGACAAATTGATAACCATGTTTGTCAAAAGAGGTTACCCTACACAAGAACCGCTGAGCTTGTATTAAATAAAGAAGCTGTGTGTGTTCACTGGATTGCCTTGGTTATTTGTTTTGTGATGCTATTTTTCGAGCAGTTTGTACTTACCAGTATGGTTCTCATTTCTGTCAGACACAACAAGCAGCTTGGGAGTGACCCAACAAGGTGGTAAGGAAGGTCAGTGATGTTAACTACATGGCAGAACCGTTGGGCAGGAGCACAAATTGCACCATGTTAACATTATGAAACCTTACCATAAGGAGACCCTTGTGCTGAGTATTTGTAGTGGATTGCAGGAGTCGTCTGAGGGAGATCTGGTGAATGATCTCCTCAGTGAGGCTCGCACTGACACCTCAGTGGAAAGGATAGCAATGTCCCAGCAGCTATGCATTACTCACGTTTGAGAAATCTGAGCAGTGTTACAAGGGTTTGGGGACATGTTCACTGGGAAACCAGGGTGCACCCACCTGGTGCAGCACCAGGTGGATACAGGACCCTAAAGGCCTATTAGGCAGGCCCCTTACATGGTGACAGAGTGAAATAGATTCTGAGGGAGGAGATACGGGAAATATTGGAACTAAGGGTGATCCAAGAGTCCAACAGTTCCTGGGCCTCCCCAGTGGTGCTGCTGCCAAAGAAGGATGGCAGCACCAAGTTCTGTGAGGACTACAGGAAATTAAATAAATAGTCACACAGAGTCAGATGCTTATCCCACGCCTGGGACAGATGAAGCCCTAGAGCAGCTGTGTGGGGCTAAGTATCTTACCACCATTGAGCTTACCAAGGGTTATTGGCAGGTGCCACCCTCGACTCCTAGTGCTAGACAGAAGTCAGCCTTTGACACTCCTTTTGACTTGTATGAGTTGACGAAGATGCTCTTTGGGATGAAAAAATGTCCCAGCGACTTTCCAGAGGCTGGTAGATCATATCCTAGCAAGAACAGCAGGGTTTGCGCCCTTGCTTACCTAGATGATATTGCCATCTACAGCCATTCCTGGCAAGAGCATCTTCAACATGTCAGGGAGGTGCTGGGCAGACCACAGAGGGCAGGGTTGACCCTTAAGCCCAGCAAATGTCAGGTGGGTATGGCAGGAGGTCTCCTACCTGGGACAGAGTGGGGAGTGGTAAGATCAGGCCAGAACCTGCCAAAGTGGAAGCCATTCAGGCATTGGCTGCACCAGTTACCAAAAAGCAGGTGAGGGCATTCTTAGGGATAGCAGGGTACTACAGAAAGTTTGTCCCCAGTTATAGTACCATAGCTGCTCCCTCACAGACCTGACAATGAAAAACAGGCCAGATAAGGTAGTGTGGACCATAGCATGTGAGCAGGCATTACAGAAGCTTAAAGCACCTTTGGGAGGAACCCCTGTGTTAGCCAGTCCAGATTACAGCAAGGAATTTGTTGTGCAGGTGGATGCTTCGAACCATGGGGTAGGGGCTGTACTTAGCCAGATTTCTTCAGAGGGAGAAGAGTACCCAATGGTTTATCTCGGTCGTAGGCTCCAAACCAGGGAGGAATGCTATGCAGCTGTAGAATAGGAATGTCTAGCCATAGTATGGGCACTGCAGAAATTTCAGCCTTATCTGCATGGAAGAAAGTTCACTGTAGTTAAAGATCACAATCTCCTAACATGGTTACATCGACTCAGCCAGCAAAATGCCAAGTTACTAAGGTGGAGCCTAGGGCTGCAAGTATATATGATATGTCGGTGCAGCACCGCAGTGATATTAGCAATGCCAATGCAGATGGGCTCTCAAGACAGGGAATGGGGTAAGGTATATCCAGATACACAACCCTCTCAAGCAGTTTCTCAAGGGACACTAGAAAAACTAGCTCCAACATTTGCTATGTACCCAAAAGAAAGGGTCTTGTGGGGATGCATGATAAAGTGGTGTGTAAAATTGAATCCCAGATGAGTCATTTTTCCAAGTATTCTCCATTTCTTTACAAGTCTGTTGGGATTTATTTCTACTTCTTCACTAAAATGGATAAAGGATATTCATCCACTTTACATGTTCTCCACACTGGGGATTTGGACATAGGATATAAATAGGCAGTTGCATGACTGTCAATTTGCACAATGGATGGATAATATGAATTCCCCACCACCTATGCTACCCTCAACACAACATCTTCTATACAATATGAAAGCAAAGGTAGCTATTAAATTTAAGGGAAAAAATAGTGAGTGGTCCAGGGAGGTATTATGAATAGTCAACGATAGGGATGCACTTTTAGATTGAAAGATGCCATTATTTTTCTTTTACAAGATTCTTCTTACCCCCTAAAGAAATGTTAAATTGACTTGTGGGAGCATGATTTAAATCTAGAAATTAAAATCAGAATGGCTGAAAATATTGGCCATTCCAATGTGGAAAACCAAATCTTACAGACGCAGTTATTTTGGGTGTCTTGTCAATTTAAATATTTTTAAGCTCCAGCCAACTAAGCAAGAATGTTTGAAGAAGTTTGATTCTGGGTGTTGGAGATGTAGGACCCCCTGCATCACCTTGTTAATGCATGCTAATCCTAACCCTGTTCTTCCTTTAGAAAAACCCTTTTCTTAACACTATCACTACCCAAGACAGATCAGACACACTACAAAAAACCCACAAAACTAGTCCAACACAAACCAGTTGCATGTTCAGTCACTTCAATGCCAAAACATTAAAGCATTAGTATCCAAAATACAAAAACTACAACAGAGGTTCCTCTTTCCAACATATAACATGTTCTATAACAAGAGCTCTGTCATATTCACACACAACCAAATTTCCACACAGTACACCTGTCAAATGACAACACACTTAGTTTACTGGGAAAGTCCAACTAGGACATAACCCATCTCAGCAGAGGTCCGGGGAGAAATGTTCCAGACTCATGCCTTTGGAATGTGGGAGGAAAACGTAACACCCAGAGGAAACCCACATGAATACAGGGAGGACATGCAGACTCCCCACAGATGGCACCCCAGCTGAGAATCAAATCAGAGAACCTCTTGCTGCGAGACAAACGCTAATTGCTGCACCACTGTGTACACATACACACCCTATTAAATAAATTACACACATACACAGATATAAACATACAAATACACATTATATAAACACAGATGCATGCACACTTATATACATACATGCACACATATCCACACCCACCTATTAGAGAGAAATGGAGATTGTGTGTATTATATAAATATACAGATTATGTATATACATACAAAGTATATTTATACTGAATACACAGATTATACTACATCACACAAGCACAATTTGTGTGCAACATTAAACATAGGTATACTTAGTTATCCAAAAAGGTGGAGGACTGTGTGAATGTTGTGAAGAAAGCAGGGAAAGTGTTACTTACGTGTTAAGACAAGTAGGAGAGCATGGAGAATGTCATTACATTCCAATATTCATAAGACAAACCAGTTAAGTGCCACAGAGGTGCATTACCCGATCTTAAGTGTTAGGCACCCCTGCTTATATTGCTATGGTCTGCCTAGTGGCTGGCAGCAAAATCTAACAGTACTGACCAGCAAATGACAGTGGCAGAAATAAAAGCATGGCTTCTGCCTGCTGTCCTTACCAGTAAAGTGTCCCCAACTTCTCAAACAAACTCAGTTGTTAGAACAGCATAGAGTAGCATCCATTTCCTGGAGGATACAAACTCATACGAACTCAAATTCAAATGGATGTCACACCTCAGATTTCAACAAAAATATGAAGCAATACTCTGGATGTCTTACCAAAATCTAGACAGTTGAGTGTAAACATAACAGACAACAGTTAGACTATCTCTCTGACAGCACTCACCAAGTGTTTTATGGCTTTGAAAGACAGAAAACACTTGGTGATTTTTACCCCCGCTATAACAAGTAGTACATGGAGCATATAAATCTCCATGCACTACAAAGAATTATGATAGTGTCACCCATTATAATCTTAAATTAGGTGTTCAAAAACAGATGCCAAAAAACTTCTCCTCGGGAGCAAATTTCTTGGCATTCATGTCTCGAACATGTAAGCAGGTTACAATCAGCAAACCAATCATAAACCTCTATGTTATGGTCAGATTATATCAAAGCTTTCTGGAGCTTTACATCACCAGCTGGGGCCCATACGTCCTCCTTCCAAGTTTCTAGTGATATTTACTTATTAGACGAGTTAGTCAAATTTAAATCAAAACTACATACAATTACAGGACAAAATATGAAGAATCTAGACTCCAGTTCTTAAAGGCAAGTAAGTGTGTGCACACTTATGCAACCTGTTATTGTACGTTTTTTATTATTTATATTTTTCCCCTAACAGATTTGTTTTTCAATTTAATTTTACAGGTTATAGGTCACATTAAAGGTGGGAAAGTTTTGAAATGATTTATTGTGGTCTCATTTTCTTTGCATCACAAAAATATGGCATTTTAACTGGGGTGTGTACACTTTTTACATCTACTGTACTTCACACAATGAAAACTATTTAGCGATAAGTACATACAACAGAAATCAGATGCAGAGAAAATGGACTTGAAAGAGTAAGAAGTTAGAATGACTTTCCCCCCCATTTTCGCACACGGAGTCAGGGTATCACTTCAACAATGAATCATCTATATAGAAGACATCAGGGGAGCAGGACATGCATAAAATAAAGTCTAGTTTTATTCAATTATCACGCGTGTGTTTATGTAAAACTAAGTACATGTCCATACGGAATGCAACCATTTTTTTCTTCTTAGTTTACTGTAAGAGTTTATAACTTGTGTCTACTCCAATTAGTGTTTTTATTGCATTCCACAGTTTTGCTAAATACAGAAAGCATAAACAGTCATAATAATTGGATTTTGTGGTCATCAGCTTGAGCATTAGCAATCTGTGAAACGTTATCTGACAGCCGTATAAATGCAGCAGTCCTGCTGGATAAGACACAATATACCAGCAGTAGCTGCTTCTGACTATGTGAACAAAGACTATATTAAAGGTGAGGTTTACAAGTGGATACAATGATAACTGGTACTAATACTTAAAAATGTACACAAATAATTCTAAGCCATAAAAATGCAGTAATTCCCATCTGAGCATTAATAACCATTTGTATAAACTGTTTACTGCCCATTTCATATCAGATGTTACAAATTTATAAAATGTGACCAGATGCTGATGCGCAAAGTACTAAATGGTTAAGAAATAAAGACTGGGCCCACTGGAAAGTTATGTATTCATTTTGGAATTGAAGAGGGGCACGTCTGAGATACTGGAAGCCATTTAATTTTCTACCTCATCTCAACAGCTTTTTTAAATAAATGTTATCTGTGAGCAAATGCCTCTGGGACCCATTTCTTATGGATAATTATCTTAGCACTGTAATGCTCTTAACCTTTGTAAACAGCTTTGGCTGGTTATAATGTTAGTTGTGTTTGGGAAGAAGTGTTATTAAATGTGGTTACATAAAGCAAATTCAAGATGTACATAATAGGGATGGAGGGAAGACAGAAAATGAAGGTGCAGCCTGGAACCAGAATAGGTTTAGATGGCATGAAGAAAAATTATCCAATTGGCAACCCGGGCAATGGCTAGCAGTTATATATAAAAGTCTTTCTGCTTTTCCCAGTTGGGGGTCGCCTCCGCGGAACTCCGGTCCGCTAATGATTGGCAGTGGATTTTTACTGTGCCGAATTGCCAGCCCGACGCCCAACCTTCAAAGGCGGCACATCTATTCACGCACACACCTACCTGCACGTCTTTAACGTCACTCGACCACTGGGAGGGCATGCAGACTCCACACAGAAGGTGCTCCAGCACAGAATCAAACAGGAGAACCTCTTGCTGTGAGATAAGAACGCTAACCATTGCATCACCGCGGCCTAGGAAAATACTTCTTAGGAAGCAAATGGTCTTACTACCTAATTCAGAGATTCCAAGTTCTGATGTAGGGAAGACGATTTTTTACCTCATATTGTTTGCTTCCACAAAACTCATCTGAAAGTCCAAGAGCATCAAAATGATCATAGCTAGGGTTTAGACAAGTTTTAATTTTCAGAATACAAAGGATGGAGGTAAAGGGAAAAGCCAATCTGACAAGAATGAATGAATACTCCAGGCAATGTTAGAGAGGACAGAGCAAACTTGGTGGGAAGGTATGTGATGGCTGTTCTGCAGAGGAGATACAAATATTAACTATCCTAACTCTACTTTCCATCTGCAAAAATATAACCAAACTAAGATGAGGTCTGAGACACAATATTACCCACACTCAAAAGGGACCGCATGGCTAAGTTAGTGATAGGTGAACTTGAAGTCTTAATGATTTTCCAAAGATTTTAACCAAACAGTTATATGGCCGAGGAGAAAACTGCATCATTTATGAACTAGAATTGAACAATTTATATAACTGCGGTGGTGGTGCTGCAGTAGCGTTGTTGCCTCACAGTAAGACGTTGTCCTGTTAGATTCTCAGCTAAAACGTCTTGTGTGTGGAGACATGCGTGAATGGGCGTACAGTCGTTGAAGGTTGTGCATCAGGGGCTGGCAACTCGGCACGTAAAAATCTACTGCCAATCATTAGCAGACCGGAGTTCCGCTGTGGCGACCCCTAGCCAAGAAAAGCCGAAAGACACAACATATAACCTTGCACAAATAAAAACTAACCCTCATCAGACCAGGGTACTGCACTCATTTCAAGACAGGAAACAGAAAATAAATTTGGTACTCAGGGACAGGGTATATCCCCTGGATAAAGACGATCTGCCAGTGAATTCTTTACATCGAATATGGAATGCTCTTAGGTAAATTTCAATATGAATTTTTAACATTCATGTATTGATATGGAAAGAAGCTATTTAGAACAGTTTTATATAATGGAGGACCCATTTTCCCTGGCATTAAAATAGGCATATAATCAGGATTACATTTTGATTACAAATGCTTTATGGGTGCATTAGCAAAGAGTTAATCCCAGATGTGATGCTCACAGATTAATGTTGCCACAGTCAGATCTAATCCTGAGAACAAGGCATCTTAAAACAGCCAGAAAACAATACTAACAAAATACAGCATGCCATAGATAACGGAAACAGTGACATGGTCACTGGATAAAAAAAAAAAGGCTTTTGAACAGATACATTACTAACATTTCCTTTTTAATGGGAAGAGGAACTTCTTGGACTAATTTTTTAAGTTGCTGTGAGCTTTCCACAAAGCATTATCGGCACAGATTTAAGTCAATGGGAAGCTTTTGGATTAATTTTGTTTGCATATGTGCATTCCATATGGTGCTGTGGTGAAAAATAGCAAAAGCCATGGTGATTAAGTAGGAAATAAAAATTAGTTACTTCAATCCTGTGATTACACTAACAATTAAAATGCTTATGCTTCCTTTGCTTCTATACTTTTCAGACGATACCAGACACCTTCCCCCAAAGGGTATACAATACATGTAACCAACAAGGTCATAGGCGATTACCAAGCTAATGACCATACGAGACCTTTTTCAGCCTAGCATATTTTTCCATTTTAAAACAGGATAACATTACCCAAGGGCATACAACTGCGTTTAGGTAGAAGAGCATTTACAAGCTGCCTCTAATACAGGCTTAGGTTTCAGTCCAGGGGTAAACTTATGATCTCCTATTCATAGGTTCAGACTGCATATGAATAAGGTATGGAACAAACTCTGCTTACTACGGATGGGGAGCCTGTTCCAGAGTAAGGGTAGTCAGACATACACCTCTCCTTCCAAAATTTTCTACTTATGTTGCAAGATAGGTTTAGATCCCAGAATCATGTATTTCTAATAACACTTGTGGATATATAGCAAGTCCCTTAGTATTGGATCAAATTATGCTTGAAACCCCTTAGTGGTCTGCAGGAGAGGAGTATAAAGATGAGGCTTTGAGGCAGCCTGCATATTCCATGTGGTTTATGCCTTGCATTTTTTTTTTTTTTTAAAGGAACCTCTGTAGGCATTCATGTTGTTGCACACGTCTGGTAAAGTACATACTAAAGGCAGTACTGTACTCCGTGATTACTGCATTGTAGTCAGCATCATTAGGCTCATGTCATCTTCGGACCTGGATTTCATACCCTTGGTATGGAGTTACACAATATAAAATGATCTTACAACAGTAGATGCATGAGCCAAATCACTATGTACCCATGTCCTTAAGTAAAGAGGATACTTTTTTTTAGAGGTGTATTGTCTATGAGGCAATTCCCAGGGCTGGCAGATTTTCCACAGAATATCATTATGGATTTTTTGGAACTCTACTTTAGACCATGGCTCTGGCACCTATTAGTTGGTGACAAGCTCTCTTGAAAGATGTGTCCTTGAGAGAACTTGCAGTCATCTGCAAATTTAGTCAACCAGAGGTCCTTAACATTACCTCAGACTTCCAAAAAGCAAATGCCAAAAAGAAGCATCGAGCTCCGAGGGAATCCAAAGGTGACGGGCTGAGAGACAGAAACAAAATGATACAAGTGTTGACTTCCAGTATCTTGTGTTTGGGAAGACAATGCTGGAAAGTGGAATGGTACAGAATGTTTTGACCAGGTCAAGCTAGGTGGTGTGTACGGTTTTGTCCTCATCCACAGTTTCAGTCCACCAGGTTGAGCAAGTATGAACTACTTTTGACAAAACCAGTGCCAAATCCATTGTATGAAGATTTCCTACTTCTATTTATAACAGACATGATAATTCTTGTCATGGCCTTACTTAGACTAGCCAGACTTGTCTCTAATTATCCAGGTCAGCAGTAGGCCCACCTTTTTGCACAGGCATAACTGCTGCAGTCCTCCATTCACTAGGCACTAAGCCAGTTTAAATGCTATGGTTGCACAATGATTTCAGACGGGCCAAAAGGTCAAGCATTATAGTATTCAGGAGGCAACCTGGGATATTGTCAGTGCCCAAAGATGAAGTATTTTTTGCTCTGGAGAGTGCATTGATGGCCTGTTTACTACAGATAGCCAGGGGGCTACGGTTAAGGGCATCCCTTGGCAGGTATCTGGGGTGAAAGTAGAGCTAAATTTGTCAGCCAATAGGTTTGCTACATCTTTCATTTTCAGACAAATGGTTCAATTTACAATAAAAGTTAAGCATACTGTTGTGTATATCTTTTGAGGTTGCGAACAAAGTTGAAGGCAGCCTTATGATAGTCTCTTGCCTACATGGCCATCTTTACCTGAAATGTGGATTTGATGGGCTTGATAGGACTCTTATCTTTGGCTCATGCGTCTACTGTTTTAAGATCATTCTACATTGTGCAACTACATACCAAGGGTATGCCATCCAGGTTCAAACACAGAATGACTGAGCTGGGAAAGATGTGCAGCAGGTTAGGGTGATAAAGGATAATGAAGGAAACGTACTCAAGTGAGGAGTGTGTGCCGTGCAGGTGAGAGAGTACCTTGAGATGTTAATGGGATGATGTGGGGATAGTGAATCAGAAGTGCACCGAATGAGCAAAGAGGAAGGATGGACTGCTATGAAGAGCATGAAAAATGGAAAGGCTGTTGATGCAGATGACATACCTGTGAAGTATGGATGTGTTTAGGAGAGATGGCAGTGAGGTTTTTAACCAGATTGTTTAATGTAATCTTGAAAAGTGAGAGAGAGAACTGGAGAAGTGTATTGGTACCGATTTTTAATAAGGGTGATGTGCAGAGCTGTAATAACTACAGAGGGATAAAATTAAATCAGCCACAGCATGAAGTTATGGGAAAGAGTAGTGGAAGCTAGGTTAAGAATGAAAATGCTCATTAGTGAGCAGCAGTACAGTTTCATGCCAGGAAAGAGCACTACAGATGCAATGTTTGCATTAAGCGTGTTGATGGAGAAGTATAGAGAAGGCCAGAAGGAGTTGCATTTTTTCTTTGTGGACTTAGAAAAAGCATACACCAGGGTGCTTAGAGGGAAGTTGGGGGTACTGTACAAGGAAGTCAGGAGCAGCATAAGAAGTATGCAAGAGTGGTACAGGATATGCAAGAGGGCAGTGCGACAGTGGTGAGGTCTGTGGTAGGAGTGACAGACAAAAGTTACAGGTGGGATTACATCAAGGATCAGCTCCGAGCTCATTCTTATTTGAAAAGGTGATGGACAGGTTGACAGACGAGATCAGACAGGAGTCCCAGTGGACTATGAGGTTTGTGGATGACATTGATTTGCAGAGAGAGCAGGGAACAGGTTGAGGAGATCCTGGAGAGATGGAGATATGCTAGAGAGAGGAGAGGAATGAAGGTCAGCAGGACTAAGTCAGAATGTGAGTGAGGACAAAGGAATGGTGAGGATTGCAGGGAGTAGAGTTGGTGAAGGTGGAGGAGTTTAAATACTTGGGATCAACAGTTCACAGTAATGGCGAGTGTGGAAGAGAGGTGAAGAGAGTGCAGGCAAGGTGGAGAGTGATTTGTGACATACTGGTACCAGTAAGAGTGAAAGGGAGGGTCTACAAGATGTTAGTGGGACCAGCTATGTTACATGGGTTGGAGACAGTGGCACTGATGGAGACAGGAGTCAGAGCTGGAGGTGACAGTTAAAAGATGTTAAGATTTGCACTGGGTGTAATGAGGACAGACAGGATTAGAAAGGAGTGGGTTGGATGGTTTGGAGACAAAGCCAGAGAGGCAAGACTGCTTTGGTTTGGATGTGTGCTGAGGGAGGATGATGGATATCATGGGAGAAGGATGGAGTTGCCAGGTAAGAGGAAAGCCTAAGATAAGGTTTATGGATGTGGTGAGAGGACATGCAGGGGGTTGATGCAACAAAGCAAGATGCAGAGGACAGGAAGAAATGGAAACAGATTATCTGCTGTGGCGGCCCTTAATGGGAGCAGCCGAAAGAAAAGAAAAAAAAAAAACAAGGGCTTGGTAAGACTCTAGACTTGCTTATTTTAGTTTGAAGAAAAGTTTCCTGCTTTGCTGGGCACTGGACTTCCTACTTTTTGTCAAGTTTCTTTCTTTTGTTGTACAACTTAAAATTAGTATTCCACCAGGATAGTTTGTTCTTTGAGTTAATCCTATGCTTATTTCAAAATGCCTTAATGCAGTTTACATGATGATACAGGTATCTGAACAATTCCACAAAGTTAACGTAGTTCAAGCGGTTTGGGAGGGGGGCTTGAAGTTTTGCCAATGTATCAGTCAAGTTGCTTTGGAATAATTCCAAAAGCATACAAGGATTAAATGAGGCAACAGGTTTTTAGTTTAATTTCAATAACAGCTTTATGGTCTGACCTGACAAGTGAGGACATTACACATGGTTGGGTGCAAATTTCCCCACATTTGTGAAGAACAGGTAAAGGATGCTGGTGCCCCTAGTGGGTTTACAGACCAAGTGATCCAGAGTGTTTGTGCTGACAAAGTCTAGGAGTCTTTGGGGCTGTGCATTGGAAGTTGTGTACGTTTGCCAGTTTGTAGTGGCGTAGTTGAAGTCACCCAGGACTCCAGCATTGGTTTCAATGCAGACCGATTCTAGTACAGTTAGGTATGCAGTACAGGTGTGGTGGGTCAGAGGACAGCACTATAGCTTGCAATGATATATATGGTATGGGACTTTGCTTATGGTGAATTGGACATGCAGTAGCTCAAATGAGCCATACAAATTAACCAGTTTTGAGGTGCAACTGCTTTTGATGAATATCTATATACCTTTTATCCCTTCCTGTACAGGTGGACTAAATATGTGGAAGCCATTACAGCTGTGCAGTGCCAAGGTGCTATCCGTGGCTTTAAACCATGCGTCTAAAACTACAGAGATTTCCAAGTTCTCCATGGTGTGGACAGCTTACAGACAGTGGAGCTTGTTTAGACCCCTGGCATGGAGTAGTAATACCTTCAGGATATTTTGGGTTGGTTGTGCTATGTTGGAAGGTTTACCAGGTTGGCATTGCCTAAAAGACACTATGGGGGTTGAAAAGGTTTTAGCCAATATAAGAAAGCCTAATGGGACAGAAGCACACTATCCTTAGCAAAGTACAGTGGTCCGACAGCCATGTAATTTCAAGCTGGCGAATATACTCCCTTCAAAGTACACCAAAAACAATTAAGTCAATCATCTTCTGTTCATATTGTGGCACCATCCATGGAGAAGGCAGAATGCTGCCTAGAGCCAGGTTTATACCACCCTGGGACACTGTCCAAGAGCTTAGTCATGTCTCTCTTCATATAGTCCAGGGAGCTGCATCTCAGGTCAATTACATACACATATAGAATGACTAAGAGTCACACTGGTACTTGTAGTTCAATAATCAAAAAGCGTGTGAGCTGGCAGTTCCTTCCCCTTGAAAGGCAGCCAATCATGACACTAATGCACAGTTTAGTGAATGAACATCTCTCTCACAATGGAATCACCCATGACTATAACATTAGCTTGCATAGAGATTTGCCTTATGGACTTATGAGTTAAGACACCATGTGCTGAAGCTATATGGGTCCTGGTAGATGCTGTTTTGGTAGAAAGTTTGAGGTTGCTGAGGAACCCTATTGCTATTACAGCTGTGTCTAGGAGACCTTTGAGGTTTGGATAATTACTTTTTAGGGCATCAGTATACACGTTTATGTACTTGGTCTTTAGTGTGACTGGTGGGTACAGCACAGTGCTTTGAGTTTCTGGCAACCTGTTTGGTAATTACAGTGACTGTATGCAACAGCTTTGTCTCCAGTGACAATGTACAAGTACATCTGACACACTGTATCAGATTGACATCGTCACCTAATTCTTAAATAAAGATGAGACAATTGCTACACTGTCTCTAGATGCCCATTCCCACCAAGATGGCTACACAAAAGGATGGAAAGTGCTTATCCATTGTTCTAGCTGGATTACAAATGGTATCCTATCGGAGGGGTTCCAAAAACAGAAACTATGATGTTTAAGACAAGGCTAATGGGCACTGCTACTTTGTGCACAAACCACACAAACAGTACTGCAGTGTTTTACAACAGAATTGCTTAAGTATTATTGGGCTAAGAAGTACAGCTTCAATGAGATCTTACAGAGCACTGCACCTGTATGTAGAAACCAAGTGCTCACTATATACCAGGTAATGGAGGTGAACTTTGACACAGAAAAGTTGGATTCTAAGTACCTGCATCAGTGCAGTGCTAACCTCCATTGTGTTATTAGCAGTATCACACACACACAAAAGTACTCTGGTGATGAGCAATGTCACACAAATGTGACAACTTTATACAGAGAAAAATCAATCAAAACTACCCACTGGCCAATTACTAGGATGCAGCCACATCAAAGCAGATACATTCGAGTGGCATGGAAGCCCAGCTTTTGCAAACTGTGTACAAGAGAAAAGCATCACACAAATACAAAATGTCATACAAGTATGGAAAAATCACTAGACCAGCAAAACAGCACACACTAAGCTTCCCTCGGTAATTCACAAACTTCAGAAGGGACCAGACTACTCTCTACTGCCACAAGAGTGCAGACCTAAAGTGACAAAGAGGTGGCTGGATAGGAAACGATACTAGAGTCAGTTTCTAGAACAGGGGAGTTTCTACAATGGCAAGCCTTTTTGACCAAGACTGGTGCATCTAGGGCAGATTCCGTCAGTTATACAAACTGGGTGAAGCAAACAAGATGCGATGCAAAATAAAAGATCAATAGCCAAAGTTATGAAAAAAGGCATTTTACATTAGCTTTTCACAACAGCACATGGCACCAATGAGGCATCCTCCCACTGCAACTACAATGCCATGAAGTACCCTCCCACATTTAACCCTAGTTCCTTAGTACAATGCTTGCAAAAATTATATTTTCCATACACAGGCATCTGTTAACGCTTATGACTGGCTTATCAAGGTATGGTAAGCATGGAAATGCATCCATACTTTAAAATGACAAACTACCAAGCGGTTTCCAGGATTTCTTTGATTTTTAGGCCATGGTATAACAAGATTAAAAAGGACCAACAACATTATGAGAGAGTGAAAAATAAGCCACAATGCAAATAAAAAGTGTATCACACCACTTTCACAGATATGAGAAACTACTACCAAAATCTTGAAGAGGACACCTCTAAGACCGAGTGTTAAACCTAATATTAATACACTTATTTTGATAAAAACAAAGTGGTGGTGGAGGGGCCCTCACCGAATGTTCAGATTTCCAAGAAAAACTAGAAGCAAGTTTGTCTGGACCTAAAAAGTAAAATAAAAGTGATCATGCAAGAGATCTAAATTTGCACGATTTGAAAATGTCTCCACAAGCAAACATTTTCACATCAGAAACACTAAGACTAGCCACAACTGGAGAAAAAAGGACTTGTCAGACATAGAAGCCTTTATCTGGGGCAATGAGATAAAGTTAAATGCAGACATTTATTACTTGACATGTATGTCACAGCCACAAGCTAAGCACCAACGTATAAACTGTTAGATCTTTTAGTGGCCTACAAGACAAGTAATTGGAAAATAAAGCAGCAGACTCCCTCCTCCTATAAACACAGTGGAGATTATTTTATATGAAAGAGAGAATTAATTTAAGTGCAACAGTGATAGCCAAGTAAACAGTTGCCATACACAGAGGGTAAGAACAGGCTTTAGTACAGGCAATGAAATGGAGATGAATTGGGAAGGTGGGGGTTTTAAGCATTGGCTACAAACTGAGCTTTTGTATATTTTACATTAGCAAACAGTTAGGTTGCCATAACTGAAGTGGATGTTTACATTTCCTTTGTAACAGATAAAAAAAAATGTACAAACCTAATATTTTACCCTATACACACTCACTCAATTGTATTTATAGAATTTTTTCTTTCTTTAGAGTATGGTGTGACGATACAAATAAGCAAATATTAATGCATACGTGTTTTGTAGAAAACTATTCCAAGGGTGTAAGAAATGGGACTGAAGGAACAACAGCATGGAATTGTACAACAATCCATCCAAAGCAGGACAAAGGCCAGAGAGTCGGATCATTCTCAGAGGCACAAGAATGATTTTCCTAATACCAAAACCAGTGTTAGTTATTCTTCATGGTCCTGCTAAGCTCCTCCCATAACCAGGTATTCTCTTCTGTACCGGCTGCCTTCCTAACTTGCTATTATGGCTCAGTCTAACCCAGGCACTCCCTGCATACACTGCATGGAAGGCCTCCCCTTAAAGCAACAGCTTCTCTCACTACTGTAGTTTTCTTCAGGAACAACTTCCTGCTTCCACTGCTACATCTCCAACTTGCCTATCCCTACGTAACAAAATAATGTGTTCAAGGGAAACTAAACTTTTCCCACACAGGGCATTTGTTAGACATCTTCAGGATGCTCTCACTACACACCTGGGTTTTATGGGTCTCTGACCATTACCTAGCTCACCACTACATAGCAATCACCTAATATATTTGCACCCTGTCCTGGGCCTTGTGTCCTATGCCTAATGACTTGACTCCACAGTCAATGAACTTTGGCCCAAGGTACTCTGGTATAAAAGCACATTTATTCACATCCTTGGTTTTCAAACATGATATTGGTTCAGACTACGAATAGTTTCATAAGTCCAAATACAATCCACTAGTCAATTTCAGACCAGGAAAGTCATTCTTCCCCAATCACACACCCTCCAGGTTTCTCCCTCATTCAAGTTTTTCAGTCTCCTAATACTGAAGAATCAGTAGATGGCACCCTATCACTCATGACCCTCACTTCAGATGACTAGTTCCACAACCAATGACATGTGGATGTGCAGAGAGAAGATCAATTAAATTTGGTTACTTCTGAACTTCTTGCACAAACCTTGGCATCTCCCCCAGCACCAAGGTCACAATCCATGGCCCAAGATCCAATTTCTGTTGTCAGGATCTAGTCTATAATTTAGACATCCCAGTCCTACCCTACCTACAGATTGGCTGGTATCACACCCATCCACTCCCTCACTTTGCAGGTGCCCAGCCAACAAAGCAGCTCCACTTGAGCCTTTTCAGGCTGAGCTAAGCCTGGTTGCATGGCTCATACAGCTAGCAGCAGCCTTCCCGCAAACACCATCCCATGTACAGCTACAAGGGTAAGGCCTGGTATTCATTTTTTTGGGGAAAACAGACGGTCATATTCTTTAAATGAATCATTGGGGGTCACACTGTATCACTTTTTCTGAACAAGAGTCTCAGACCAATTTGGCAAAGGTGACCCCATTAGGAGTATACAGTACAGTAACTCTGGTCACCACAAGGTTATGACTCCAGTCATGGGATGCCTCAACAAGGTTCTAGCACACTAGACAACTCAGGAGTGGGAGGTGAATCATCTGGGCTGTTCTCAGCAATATCAGAGACATGCAGAAAGGTGGAATAAAACATGTCAAGAAACTCCTTAAATCTGGTGGACGTGCCCCTCCTCTGAGGAGGCAGCACTCAAAGCAGCCAGTGGGACTGGCTTTCTTATTTAACATTGCAACAACTGAACAGTTCTACTGTGCAGGACAGAGAGAATGGAAAACATACAACTGGAAACAGCAAAGCAGCTGGACAAAGTGTGGGTGCAGGACATTGCTCCTTTTCTATGCTACACAGAAAAGCCGGGACAGTACCTTTGGATTAACAAAGTGTAGCATCAGTCCCCATTTTCAAAAAGAGGAAAAAAAGAAGGTAGACTATAATTACTGAGTGATGGGTCTACACAGTCTCTCTTGGAAGGCACATGCTAGGGAGTTGTAAATTCAAACCTCTGATTCGGAAGAAGCGATTAAGATACCATCCTAATCAAGTAGCAACAGATCAACTCACTCTTTACAAAACACTGATACTGCAGAGGTCAAAGGAGTTTGCCAGCATTGTCTACATGTGTTTTTTGGACATGGAGAAAGCATACGGCTAGAGACCCAGACTGTCTTGTGGGAGATGCTAATCTCAAGCTTGCTAATGAATACCATTCAGTCCCTGTTTGAAATTAAAAACTGCATCCCCATTATAAGCATTAAGCTGAATCTGTCCAAGGTATGTGGAGGATTCTGGTAAATTGTATGCCTCATCTCCCATCCTGTTGGCAATTTTCATGGACAGGATATAAATTCATAGCCAAATCTGGGCAGTATCCCATCTCCAAAAGTGTGAGATGCATTTCTGGCTTTGCGGACACTATCCTCTTTCGCTTCAAGTGAATGAGATTTCCATTGCAGAGAGTGTGAACACAGAATGAAGACCTACATCTCCGAATAAAAAATTATCTGGTTCTTTCCCAGAAAAAAATGGGCTGCTCTCTGCAAGAGAAAGCCCAGCAGCTACTTCAGGTGGAGGAATTAAGATATCTTGCAGTCTTGTTCAAAAGTAATGGAAAGGAGGAATGCCCCATAGCGTAGAATAATAAAACCCCTACTACACCCCAGGTGACCCATGTTCAATTACTGGTATAGGCACTGGAGAAAAAACAGAGGGCAGGATTACAGGCAGTGGCCAATGTTGGTTTGCACATCTTGGAGGAGGGAGGCAAATTGGGCTTGCTGCATTAAACAGCACACAATCCTGGCCAGCTCTGTGTTGCATAGGTAGCATGTCTCTGTCAGGAGGCTGGGCATGTGCAAAAGCATGCACCCACCTTAAAAGCAGCACGGACTCTGGGGCTGGCTAGGCTATCATGAGGGGATGGGGAGTTCGGGCAAACTCCCTAGTGCCAGTATGATGCTGCATTAGCATTCTCTACCTCCATCAGCCCCTGATGTGAGCTAGATTGAGTCTGGGGGAAACTGATGTAGGTGCAGTAGACTTGTTGAATGAAGAGAGGGGGAGCTGGTGGCAGCTGATGACCAGCTGTATGGAGGAAAAAAATATGTAGCTGTTCAGGGGAATTCAAGAGGCAGATTAGCAAGTGACTGCAGCAATGCTAGTACTACAGACTTCATACTAGACTGTAGTGTTGAATTGAGAACAGAATCACAGGATGAAATAGGTGGGAGATTAAGGTAAACAGCTTAACCATTATACCAGCAACACAAGGTGCAGGGTTTGATTCTCACATGGAAAAAATGACTAGGCTTAAAATGGTCAACAAGTGCAGTTAGCCTGGTACTAATCTAGGAAACGCTAAGTTTGCAGATAAACATAAAAATGGAAACACAAAATTATGAGCTTTGAGTGAAATACTGAGAACATAAGCAGAAACAAGGTTCCTTTACTGGGGTAACTGGGCTCACTTTGTGAGAAAATTCCAAAGCTCAGAAAGCCAGGAAGATCTTTGAACAGAGCCACTGCTCCTCCATTCTTAACAGTTTCTTCTCCTTTTGCTAGCAGTGAAGTATTGGAGAGTTTTTTTCCCTCCGAAGCCCTGTCACCCCCAATAATCTCAAGCTACCCTGGTGGTAGTGGTGGGGGTGGAAATATTTCATTAGTCCTCTCCCTCCCCAGCCACCTCTTCTAGAACCCAAAATGCCAATTCAACATCAATCTGTTGTCAGGGCATCATCCACCTATGCCAAAGGACTAGATGCCTCCTGGGTGCCTTCCAAAGTGTGCCAGACACAGCCCCCCCCCCCCCAAAGGGAGACCCAAGATCAAACCCAGACACACCGTAGTGACTCTCACTGCTTGCCTGGAAATACCTGAAGCTAACAGAGTGAACTGGAGAGAGTTGCTTGGATCATGAAGTACTGTCTGCTGACTTCAGCTTACTACCACCATTACCTTCAGCAGAACAAGTGGTTTAGGAAATGGAAGGATAATCCAACTATTCTTATGACAGTCAAAGTTCACAGAGACTTTGTCTAAGGCAACTCAACATAGCACCCAACAGAAACACAAACTAAAGTCATACAAAAATACTCACTACCATGGCTCCTGTGACTGGATTCTAAAAGGCATGTCAAAGCTATCTGAAAATTGGTATTCCAGAACCTAGAAATGTTAACATTTCAAAATCAGTTTAAGATTAAGGCACTCCTTATCTCCAGTACATCTTACAGTAAGAAACAGGCTGCCAGATGTGCTTGGTCATTGTGAGTTACATGAAAAGGTTTTCCCTTTTTCCAGCTTACACAGCCTGTATGTAAAGCCTTACTTCGCCAGGACCATTAAATATATCCCTGATATGCTAGGGCAGACTATTCCTTGCATAGTAACAATCTATATATTTTAAGTCCAAATATACCCATCCCAGGTTGAAAGCCATTTGGCAGTCAAGCAGTGAATTCCTTGAATGAGATTAAACAAAACCACTGATGCTCTGATGCAATTCCTCACCAATTTCTAAAATAAATCCTTACTGGACCCTGACAAGCATAGGAGTTGCCATCCCATTTCAAACTTCCCTTTTCGCATTAAGGCTTGAGAAAGTAGTACATGTACATTTTTTTTATCTTACAGACAAAACTATGATCCTCTTCAGTCTGATTTCTGGACCGGACAGACAAAACTCATATGATCCTCTTCAGTCAGATTTCTGGACCGGACAGCACTAAAACATCCTCAGTAATTTCCTTAAAATTCACTCATGGCATGAGGTCAAAGATATTACCATATTTTGGTCCTCCTAGATATCACAGCAGTTTGTGTCATGGTTGATTGCAAGACTCTCCTGAAGCAGTTAAGAAATTACTGTTGTCCATCGGGGAACTATCTTGGATGCCAATACCTCCTCAGCTTACGTTCTGGACTCTGACAAGGTTCCATCTTTCTTCACTGGTTAACTACTACTCGTGAGATCTTGACAGGAGGAGAGGTCTGCAAAACTGCTATACTAAAAACAGTGTTACGTCTCCTTCACTCAGCATTTTAAAAGTCGGTATTCAACTGTCTAATAGATTACCTTGTCCATACTTAATCACTGGATGCTTAGTAACCAATGTAATCTCAGTGCAATTAAGATGTTACTATGGGTATATACAGCACAGTCAAAAAAGACTACCTAATGGGTAATGAAAGCCAGGGAATCGTTTGGGGCTAGGCTTATACAGGGTCCAGGGCCGATAGCCTAGTACACACCTATGAAAGGCTACAATCTGTATCCAAGGGAACATAACCTCAAGAATAATTCTTGACAACACACACTAAAGTACCAAGTGTCACCTGTCATCAAGTCTTCATGCTTTCAGCTACAGAAAATTGCCTGTATTCAAGACCTGTTATTAGCTATGGATCTGGATGCGAGTGTGTGTACCTTGGTTCTCTCACACCTTTATCACTGCATATTGCTTCACCTGAGGTTTCTAAACTGTGAACGTGATCAACCGCAGCTAGTACAAAAACACTGCTAACTGCTTACTACTAGTACTCCAAAGTTACTGACCTAGATTCTTGGGTCTATATCTTAAGCGAATGCTCACAAGTGAAAACGCCGGGAATCGAAAGGGTGTTTGTGGGGTCATGGTACAGTGAGGAGTGGGATATTTGCCCTTTACTCACTGTAGTGCAATCTTGGAGTTGGAATATATGGTTAGCGAGGGGGGCACAGCCCCCCACAATACGAAGTTCCATTACCGGTGTTTTTGCTCATGTGAGTGTTCACTTAAGATTAATTTTGGTTATCTAATGCAGACCCAGATTCTTTAGTACCCTTACAGACCAACAATCTGGTCTCACAGACTACAGATCGCTCATCTTGACTTTCATTACTTATGTCATACAGTCCTGCCTGTAACCTCTGCTTTGCCACCCAGGAACTGCTAGTAGTCGAGTGTATAGGTCAAGTCCCCCAGGATTTCATCTTAATTCGAAAGGTGCAGCTTTTGACAAAGGAAAGTTAAGTGGGTGGCTTCCAGCATCTTTCAAATCCCATCACGCCCTTTACTGACTTCACCTGACACAGTTATGCAGCAACCTAACTTTTATTGTTAGGTTTTTATGTTTAGTTTATTCTTGCACAATGTGAGGTGTTGCCATCCATGCCAGGGAGAATAGGGCAGTGCATGTGTAACATATGCCAACAGGTGGCTGGAGTTCTGTAAATAATTCAGTGTCATTTGACTATCACACTGACTTATGCAGATGCCAGTGTTAAAAAAATCTATCAACAATGTTGTTACAACTGATTAAATGTATGTTTGCACAAAGAATTCTGGAAGGGAAGCGTATATGTTTTTGAACTTGTTCTGTAATTTTCAAATACTGAAACTGATCTTAGCAAAGCTCAAAGTGTATTGTACCAGAGTCACGTCATCAAATGTGATGTCATTTCATAACCAGCACTGATGGGATGGAACTCACAGCAGTTTGTTTTATTTTCTTTTGGAACCCCCGAAATATAAAAGATGTATGACAGTTATCACAGTCAGTCGAGTTCAGTTAGTTGGAAGCTCATCACCTTGTTGTTTTGTTGTTTTTCTGCCTCTTTTTCAATCTTGTCTGTATTATTTTTATTTCTCTTGTGATTGAAACTCTGGTGTTTACTGTACTTTGATATTTAGTATTCATGTTTTCTATTTTATTATTTATTATTAAACACTTTATACGTTTCATTGTGGCTGGTCTTTCAGAAAATACTTTTAATATCTTGGGAGTATTTGTGCTCATTTTAGTGGCACCTTGGTCACTCCAAAAAACCTGGCTGCTTTGGTTAAACTCTACTATTTACATTAGTATTGATTTTACTCTGTATAATTGGATATCTTTGTAAGAGCCTGAGAGTAGTTAACTGGTAACAGCATAGTTGCCTTACTGTCTGGGCAGAAGGGGACACAGCTAGTAAATCTGTGCCAGCCTTTCCCAGGAGAGACAGAGAGAGTGTGTATGTGTGTGTGTGAAAATCAAATACCCTGTGTGGGTGTGTCAGCTACTTGGAACTGGTACTCCAAAGTGAGTTTTGTTTAGGATGTGGAGAGACAGAGTCCAGTCCCAGGTCTGGAGCCTGTTCCTAGTGTGCTCTTGGGGGAAATTGTGCTTGATGTAGAGTGTGCATCTTAAAATACTGTGCAAATCCATTCCAGTTCTTAGTGACAGTCTCTCACCAATGTCAGTGGTGAGGATTAAGGCTCCATGATTAGTGGTCTGGGTAGAGAGGCAGTCACATACACATTAGAATTTAGTTAAACCACCTGAACATGAATCCCAAAAGGAGCAATTGCTTTCAAGTATTGGGCAGTCACACAGATAAAGCGTTTCTAAATAAACAAAGGATGGATGGATTATTTAAAACCAAAAAAGTTTAGAAAGCCAAGAGTTGAAAACCACAGATAAAAACAAATGTAAACCTGTTGTTCAAAGCCACTGCAAAGGTCTCAGTAAATTAACAGTATGATGGCACAATTTAATTGTGTAAACTTGATCCAGAATTCATGCCTTTAAAATATATTAGCAAATAAGACTATTTTGCCAGCACCTCTCAGCCAAAATCCTTTAAACACCTCAAAAGTAAACCACCTACCAAGTGAAATTCCCACTAAACACCCCACCACCTGAAGTGCACACATTATTTCATTTACCATGCAAGAACATTTCCCAAAGCCCAACTCCAGACAGACAGACAGCAGGTACCAGAGAACTACAGTAATGAGTGGCACAACAATCAGCATGGCTGGGTGCCTGTCCACAGTACACAGAAGAGCTTAAGCATACTTGGACTGTGATGATCCCCCTCTACAAGGCAAAGTAATACTCAGTCCACCCAACACAGACGTCTAGCAAAAATGTAAAAAATCTGCAGTCAGTGCTTCTAAACAGAAATCTTTACAAATAGTGTTAGTCTGCAGTTTCGTAAAATCCCTCTTTACTCCCCAATGTGTCACTTTTAAGCCGACTTTTTTCCCTCAGTTATTGCACCTCTGCTAGTTTAAACATATCCTTAATGCATTTACTGCTAAGTTCCCCCCAACTATCTCTCTCTCTCTCCTGTGCAACATTTATTTATTTTATTTAAGTCTGATGATCGGAAAGTCCACTGGGCCAAGAACAGCCCATTTTCAGGGGAGGCCCAGGGCGAAAAGCTCCACAATAATTGCAAGTTACATTTCACACATGTTACAAAAGGAGATAGTTCATACAGCTAAATAAACATTTACAGATAAGCTCCATGATATTTGCAATTGGCTCATCACAATGTTACAAAAATGAAAAGACAATTCAATACAGAAATTATGACATTTACATAAAGTGAATATTTTTGTTATAAACTCAATTGTAGGTTTAACATTTCAAAATGTATAGCTACTAGCCATTAGTAGGCTAGGAAAATATTATACATGGAGGGTAATAGTATAATTGGAGGTTTGAGAGTACAGTACAATAGATATTAAAAAGAAAATTAGTTTTTGGTAGGGGAGGGATTGTTTTGGGTGGGATGAAGTAATAATAGACGTAGTTGGATGAGTCAGTGCAAGGTGGAATGGGGGGGTTAAGTTGGAGCGTGGCAAGGGCATTCCCATTTGGAAGAAAAATGAGAAAGTAACTGAGATTTGAAATTTGTATGGTTAGGTAGGTTGCATAGGTGTGTGGGTAGAAAATTCCACTGTTTAGACAAGGAGTGGGACAGCAGTAGATGGTCAGGAGGTCGCACAGGTCTGTGGAACTGAAGGAGATTTTGTTTTTTTTAGATCCGAGTGAGCAGTTGGGACTGTAAGGTTTTAAGGAAGTAGCAGTTGGGAATGTAAGGTTTTTTAAGGAAGTAGTGAGAGCTGGGCAATTGGTGGGTTTAAAGATGAGCTTGTGGGCAATGGTGAGGTGTAGGTAACTGAGGTAGTTGGGTAGTTCAAGCCAGTTGAGGGTGGGGAAGGAGTGGCAGTGGTGGGATGAGTTTTTTTGAATTGGTTGCAAATTTGGAGATCTTGTAGTAGCAAGATTCAAGTCTGGACCAAGGGCCAAGATGGAGATTGGTGAAAAGAGGGGCACCATACATAAGGGAGGGGAGTAGGAAGGTGGATGCTAAATTTTGGTGGGTTTTCTTGACTGGAGAGGATGTGAGTATGAAATTTTAGTTCATCAATAATGATGCCAAGAAGCTTGGTATTGGGAACTATTTCAAGGAGGGTGTTGTTTTGGCTCTGTATAGTGAATGTGGATTTGTCAAAGGAGTTTGTGGTAGGGGAAAAAACATTAGTTTGGTTTTGCTGGCATTTAGTGGATAGACTGCAATGAGGTTTCTATTTTGGAGAAGGCTAGTTGGGTTTTTGCTAGGAGCTGGGAGAGGGAGAAGGCTGAGCAGATGATTGTTGAGTCATCTGCATAATGGATGCTAGAAGAGTCTGGGATGGACTGCTGAAAGTTGTTAATGAACAGGCTGAAGAGAAGAGGGCCAAGAACAGAACCTTGTGGGACACCTGCAGGTGTGGGAAGGAAGGGGGAGGTTGAAGTTTTCCACTGGACAACTAGTTGGCGGTTAGACAAGTAGCTGGAAAACAAGGGAATGGTGGTGGGAGGGAGGTGTAGGGTGGAGAGTTAGGATATAAGTAGGGTGTGTGAGATGGTGTCAAAGGCCTTTGACAGCTCTATGAATAGTGTGGATACGAACTTGCCTGAGTCCAGGCAGTTGCGTTCCAGGTTTATAGTTTCAAGAAAGAAAAGAAGGGCAGTCATGGCTCTGAGGCCAGGGAGGAAACAGTGTTGGGTAGGGAAGAGGAGACTGTTTAGTGTTAGGTGTGCCACGAGTTGTGCTTGTATTGTTTTCTGTAATATTTTAAAAAGAAGGGAAAGGATAGCAATAGGCCTGAAGTTGGTGGCATCAGTATTTTTGCCACTTTTGTAGAGGGGGATAATGTAAGCATGGCACCAGATAGAAGAGATGTACGATTCTTGTATGAACTATTTATAAAACTAGACATGGGATAGGCAATGCTGTCTGCAGAGTGTTTGTGGAAGGTGGGTGGAAGGTTATCGGGTGCATTGCGACAGGGTTTTAGAGTTTGAGAAGTCTTTTTATAGTGCTTGTAGGGATGGGCTTGAGGCAGAAGGATGAGGAGGAAGGTACCGGATAGTTTAGCTATGCAGTCTAAGAATGAGCTGAACTGGCTGGCTGTTTCAAGGTTGGAGAGCTTGGGGTCTGGGCAGAGGTTTTCTTTATTGTCAGGATGCAGCATGGATGAGATGGAGTCCCAGAATTTTTGGGGATTTGTTGAGTGCAAGGACTGGAGTTTGGAGTAGTGGGCTTTGCGGTCTTTAATTATTAGTTGTTTTGCAGAGTTTCAAAGTTGCTTATACTCTAGGAGGGGGTTAAGGTTTTTATGTTTTTGATATCGTTTCCATTTTTTGTCCCTTCGGTGCAAGGCTAGTTTAGTATCTTTTGATAACCATGGGCAGGGATTGGTTTTGATGCGTTTGGTTCGAGGGTGGACTTACTGATTGACAAGCGTTAGAAATGAGTGGTTAAAGTAGGAAATGGCATCATCTAGAGGAAGGGCTTTTAGAGGGACCAGTCAGTATGCTTTAAGCATTCACAGAAAGTTAAAGGGTTGAAAAAGAAGAGGTTGCAGGTTTGGATTTAGTGGTGGTGTTTATGCAGTGGAGATGGGAGATGGTCGAAGGCTGATAGGTGATTGCTGAGAGGATCAGGTAATGTTCTGGCTTTGGTGATATAAGGTTTGGGTGTGTCGTTACATTCATAGGTAGGTACTAGGCTATCTGCCCAAGGGCATTTATAAACCTAGCCAGAATGTGTTGGCTTTCGCCTCCCTTTTAGATTAGTTTCCTGAGCCTCTATCCAGCAGGGCCACTGAAGTGATCCCAGGGGTAAATTTACGATTTCCCATCCACTCGTCGAGATTTCTCTTGAAGAGAGTCAGTGAGGGGCTTTGCCTACCATAGATTGGGATTCTATTCCAGAGCAAGGGAAGTCTCTGGGACAGGAATCTATCCCTCCAGCATGGCCTATTTATTGTTGTGCTGAGGTTTAAATCCCTAGAGCGTGTGGCTCTAAGAGATTTGGTTTTCTTGAGGTGGAGCATGTCCATTAATTCCGGGTTAGACATGGCCTTGTACGTCAGGCAGAGATCACCTTGAGTAGACGGTAAGCAACCGAGTAGAGCTTGAGTTTTAGTCAAGCTGCATAGGGCATCTGTTTGAGGCCCATGATCCTCTTGGTGAGGTACTTCTGTGGTCTTTCCAGCTGTTGCAGGTGTCGAGTAAAGTACATCCCAAATGGGGCATTGTACTCTATTATGGGCCTGATGAGCGATGAGTAGAGGGGCACAATAACCTCTCTTGATCTAGATGTGAACCCTTTTGTGATTAGGTGGGCTACATAGAAGAATTTTCTAACCACTTTGGCAATGTGATTATCAAAGGAGAGGTTGCTATCTACTTGGGTCCCCAGATCCCTAACTATATCTTCCGTACTTAGTGGATTACTACCTATGTGGTAGTTCGTGGGCACTGTTTATCCCAAAGGGGATGACTATGCACTTTTTGGCATTTAGCTTGAGGTCATGGTTCTGACACCAGGTATTCGTCTCCGTGAGACCCTTCTGGAGAATGTCTATGTCAGCCGGAGAGTCTATTATGGCCCCCAGTTTGCAATCATCTGCGAACTTGGTCAGCCATAGTCCTCCCGTGCTTGCCTGTACCTCGGAGAAGTACATACCGAACAGGAGGGTCCCAGGACTGAGCCCTGTAAGATGCCACTTGTAACTAGTTTAGAGTCTGACATGGCACCCATAACTCTGACCATGTAAGTTCTATCCATGAGCCAGTTGGCAACCCATCTCGTGACATAGGGGTTAATGTTCAAGCTGGTAAGCTTATCTATAATGCCAGAGTGGAGAATGGTTTCAAAGGCCTTTGCGAGGTCCAGGTAGGCTGTGTGGACTACCTTTCCCTTTGGGTAGGGTCCAGTGTCTGGAGGTTCCCAATGTCTCTGTTAATGAGTTCCATGATGATGTGCTCCACAGCTTTGCAGACCAGGCTAGTCAGGCTTATAGGCCGATGGTTCCCAGGATCCTTTGTGGAGCAGGATAATGGCTGCTGTACACCATTCTTTGGGTACATAGCCTGTGGTAAGGCTGTGTTTGAACAGTGAATTTAGGTGAGGGGTTAGTTCATTTTGGTGCTCGTTTAAGGCGCAGCCTGGGATACCATCCGGTCCCACTGATGCTGTGTTTTTGGCTTTGGAAAGGGCTGTTTTCACCTGTGTGTCTGTGATGTCTGGGGCTCTACATTCTTCTGGAATGGACACGGGCCCTTTTGGGGGTGAGGGGAAGGTAAAGTTTGCACTGAACCTGTCAGCCAGGATGTTGGCAATGTCAGCTGGTTCAGTGCATTTTTTGCCATTTCACACTAGCTCAGAGCAGATCTGAGAGTTGCCACCTAGATTCTTGACATAGTTAAAAAAAGGCTTTGTAATTATCTTTAGAGTCTTTGGCAATTTTTCTTTCGAAGCTGGCCTTGGATGACTTTATGAGGGATTGTAGTTTCTTGCCAATACTGATCAGGGGATGCCTTCCCTTTTTGGGATTTTGCTCTATCATGTAATAGTTTCCTCCTCCTGTTGTATAGCTTATTTATGGCCAGGGTCCACCAGACTGGTTTCCTCTTTTTGGAGGAGTGAGTCTTGGTTTTACTTGGGATGGCTCGATCCATGCATTCCTGTAGGTGCTCATAGAATGCATTTGTAAAGGATTCTGCAGTTTGGGCAGCATTATCCTTTAGCAAGGGGGCTTTGAAACTTTCCACCTCGGTCTTAAGAAGTGTGAATGTGAAGTTTGCTTTTGAAAAGTTTTTCACAGTGGTTTTCTTGACTGGAGGCGGGATCGGGATGTGGATGTCCAGTGTGATTAGTTTATGGTCTGATCTTACCAGCGATGGGTTTACCTCTGGTGTGGAACATTGATGCCCCGTGTTAGTGATTATCAGGTCCAATATATTGTCACCTCTTGTGGGAATGGTGACTAGTTGTTCCAGGGCATTTGTGTTTATAAGCTCTAGGAAGCGTTGGGCAAAGGAGTTAGTACTAGAGTAGTTTTCCCAGTCAATGTTTGGGTAGTTGAAATCACCCAATATCATGGTGTTAGGTAGGACCTTCATATTTTCCAATGTTCTAAGGAATGCCAAGTGGGGGTCCTGAGACAAGGTGGCTGATCTGTAGCAAGCTACAATCTGAAAAGCAGCTTTGCCCACTGTTTGTTGCACATGGATGGTCTCAGAGGCCTCGTGCTGTGCCACTAACCTGGAGGTGTGCGTATCCTTGATGAAAATGGATACACCCCCACCTTTTGTATTTCGGTCCAGGTTCTGGGGCCGAAAGGTATGGTATGAGTTAAAGCCTGTAGTGCTGGGGTGCTCTCTGGAGGCTTGAACCAGGTTTCTGTTACTGCACAGATACCGATTCTTTCCATACTGAGGAGTGCCTCGAGTGCGTGCATTTTGAGGTTTAGACTTCTGGCATTGAGTAGCATTAGGATCCAGTCAATGATGGTACCAGAGGTACCATCTTTATTTGGTCTGGTTAGAGATTGTATTAGTTGGGAGAAGTTGTACAGGTTGATTGTGTGGGACAGGGTTTCAGAGTTAACAGTATTCCAGTTGATGCTGTTATCACAGAGTGTATATAGGTTTCGTTTTTTTATATTGGAGGAGAACCAGTACAGGATGTTTTCAAGAGTTTTTATATCACCAGGGGGAATATAGAGGGCAGCGATACATACAGACTTGTGGTTGTTTATATTTAGTAAACCTATTATAATTTCAGCGTTGGCAAAGGTTGGTATTTTATTGTAGTATGGAGTTATGGTATGGGAGGTGGGGTATATTATTGCTACTGCACCTCCTTTTTTGTGGGCTCTGTCATTACGAACGATTTGGTGGCAGGATTTTGGTATCTTATATAGATTTTCAGCCAGGTTTCAGAAATGGCGGTAATGTCGGGTTGGTTATGGCAGAGCCAGGCATGGAGGTTAGGAAGATTTTTTTTTAGGCTTTGTGCATTAAGTGTTGTAAGGCAAATGGACTGAGTTGGTGGGTTGAGTGGAGGGTTTGGCGAGATTGATTTAAGGGATGGATATCACCAGCTAGTGACAGATGTGGTGGAGTAGAAGAGTGAAGCAGTGTGTTGGGCAAGGGTAGCTTATGTTGTGTGAGAGTAGTGATTTTCTGGTACAACATTTAAGAGGGAGTACAAGGGGTTGGGTTGGGAGCAGTTTTGGTTTGAAAAAATAGATTGGGTTTGAGATCAAAGTTCATGTGAGATGGATGAGGAGGACAGGAAGTAAGGTTGATGGTAAGATGTAGTGGAATGTGTGTGTGAGTTATGACAAGGACTGGGAAAAAGTGTGAGACAGGTAAGAGAAGAGAGATTAGTAGGGCAAATGGGGTTATAGGGAGAGATGTTATGTAGAGCATTGTAGGAGGAGGTGGATGTTTGGGGTGATTTAGATCTACAGGTGGTTGAGGTTTGGCTTAGGTGTACTGTGATTTGAGAGGTGTTGGTTGGGGAGGAGTCAGGGATGTATAGAAATGCAGGTAGTGGGGGCAGGGAAGGGGAGCGGAGTTGCACCTTCCGGAAGGAGCAGCAGTCACCAAACAGAACACAACCAGTGAGAAGGTTAGCAACTACAGAATTAGGGCAGCCTATCACTTTGGTTCGATTGTACCAGTTTGTGTTTATTATTTATGCACCAATGGGGAGCTGCAGTTCACTGAGAAGTAGGAAAATAATGTAGTTATCCTAGAGGTTTTAGAAAGAGACATGCAGTAAATTGACTCAAAGGAGTACTAATTAAAAAAGAATGGAATATGGTATAAGCGAGTACACTACTGGGGACTGCTATGAAGCAAGGGCAGAAAAGCCAAGTCAAAACATGGTACCTTTCTACATCAGGTTTTTTGATTCAATATGCAAGTACAAATGGTACTTACAATTGTGCACACTACTGAGGGATGCCCGTTGGACAGAGAAAGAGAGTAGTCAGGCAGAGGTTTTTAGAACCTCCAATTCAGAGATACTAGACAGAGTCCAACTAAAAATGCAGACTTGGAAAAAAGAAAGTTAACTAACTGAAATGAAGAGGTATCACACAAGTACTAGCTTACTTTTTAAAAGATCTACAAAAAGGAAACCTGCTGAGCCAACGCTGACCTCCGCCATCCTCAGCAAGTTATGGCTAATCCAGCTGGGCTGAAACACTGCAATTAACCATCTGTAACACTAGTGATCAGGTATTAGGTAAGCAAATTCCTGAAGTTGTAAGCTTGGCCTAGAACATGTAAATCAAGAACCAATGGGAGAGTTCAACGGTACACTGTAGCAGTAGCTTGTAATGAAAGCTATGGAGGAATATCCCTTTCCAACAACATGCATTGACCTGGAGTTCTGTCACCTGCACTAGAAGTGGGAAGGCTATAACTGGTGGTAGATAGACCATTTCAGCCATTGCTTATAAACTGGCACAAGACGTTTAGGACTGCAGACTGACGAGAAATCTTAGCTGCTTTATTCTTCAGAGAAAGGGTTTCCTTCCCTTCACTCCCTACTATGAGAAGTCATCTTATATTATTAGATAACGTTTTCATAACCTGAAGACTAGGATAATAATGATCTATTGGAAAAAACACTGTAAAGCTCAAGAACTTTTCCCAGTTTCAACAGCTTCCATTTAGTCAACATACTGCAATACTTTTCCTTGCATCACATACTGAGATTCTGTTTTAAGTTACATGGACAGATTTCTGTACTGCACTAAGGGCCTAAACAACAAAAGTGGCAGCTATTTCTGCCTTGAAGGATATGCTGCCTGCATATATCCTTGCTGGTGACAACACAAACATCAGAGAAGGAAAGGCCATTTACTGAAATCCACTTTCAAGAGAGTTAAACGCATACTTTTAAAAAGATAATATTCTCTCCAAAAAGCACAGGGGACAACTTTGTGAAACACGAGTGTTATGCCTGTTCTACAGTAAGGACGAGTTAAACACATACAAGACAGTCAGGTATATATGGGAATAACAATCCATTTCAGGGTAGATCATACAGGAAAACTGTGGTAAAAAGTAAGCAGACTTATGGCAGAATAGCATTATCTTCCAAAAGTAACACTATACAACATCTACACTGAAATAAAGACCATTCCTTTCACATTTGCTGTTATATAGAGATGTAGTGTTTCAACTTCTGCCTGCCACTTCCAGCTCATCACCTGTCTACACACTTTGCCAGCACTACCTAACCATCACCACTATGATCTCAGCCCCTCAGGGTGGTCATTTTACTCCATGCCTTCAGGTTACTCTCCTTAGGTTTATTATGGCTTATTGTACTTGCAGTTATCCATTAAAACTTAACTTGAAATATGCTACAACAAACTTGCTAAATTTGCTGCCAATAAATACTACAAACTTTTAAGGGCCTTGCACTGATGCCTGAACTAGTCTGAATTACCCTACTAGTTGGACTTCATAGAACTGGCAACTGCCGACGTAACGTATAAATCCCACTCTTGTCCTGCACCAAGCTCTCTTCTTCCTTCCTATCACCCAAACCGGCCCCTTCATTCCAGTGATAAATGACTTCACCATCTATAAACCTCAAAAAGCAACTAGAAACAGCTTTTACTGCTACTCTATTGTGCACACACAAAAAAAAAAAAAATGGAATTTTATTCCACAGGCTACTAGAACTGTATAACTTACTATCCCTTAAGCATATTCTGAAAAGTCACCTATCAAACTTGTGGCCCCTGCTCACACTACACTCCCAGATGAATATCAAACTTGTCTACGTTTCTCCAACCTTATCTGTACAGATTCTCTAACAAACACCACTTCCTCGTCTGCACCTGGCTATCCTACAGTCTCTACCACTTTACACAGTCTCTTCCTACCACCTCCTCCTCCCCAATTATACTAATCTAGCCTAATCTCTCCCCCCATTTATAGTTAACTAGTTAAACACATGAATTTTACTTACTACTGTGTATTGCCAAAAGAACACTTTCCAGAATTGTATATTGTGCTTTGTTTTTTTCTCATTGTTCTCTTTGTAACATATTTTTGTTGCATCTCTATGCCATATATTGTTTTTAAATGCACAATTTTCCATTTTTTATGCAATATCTTTGACATTTTTTCTCTGTTAAATGGAGCTTTTCTCCCCAGGCCTTTACTAAAAAAATGGGCTCTTGAGAGCCAGTTGGACTTTCCCAGTGTGCAGATGTCGATAAATAAATAATATGCTGTATGATGTAGGCAAAATACAAAGCAACAACACATTACATAACTGTTTCTATAACTGCCTGATGTTCCACCATGAATTATGTCATATCTCTCAAAATAATCGGGGTCAAATCCAGAAATTCATCCATCCTCAGCCCCTTTTCCCACTTTTGCACATAGGGTCGGGTTATCAGTTCGCAGTGACAATCATCTCGAGCCAAGGTTTACACCGCCGGGCTACCAGGTAATATAAAAATATATATATAACGAGAGAGAGAGTGAGCGAGTGTACTATTAACATGAGACATTGATAGAATAAGAGAATGTGAATTAATATACATTTCTTCAAATAAAAGAAATCTACAATTCTAATTGTTGTAATTTATTTAACACAAGTCACAATCTTTTACTTCAAAAGATCACCAGGCTTTAAGAGGAACAGACCTAAAATCCGAGTGAAAATCAGGAACAGTTGAGAGTTATGCACTAGCAGGCCAAGCTAAAGCCACAGAAACAATGCTGGAGAGTAGCACTTCAGTACATTTGGGATGACAGTCCTCTGGGAATTTAACAGCCTTACTTTTCCAGCAAGGCACCTACCTCTAATCTGTCCCCGATTTTCACCGAAAAATTTCAAAATCATCTTCATTTAAGCATGTATGACATATATGACATATGCAATCATACATTTATATAAATTAAAACAGCTCATATTTTAGTTTGATCTCTCTTAATCCCTCCTAAAACTAATGACGTTTGGAGAAAACGCTGTAAATTTTACTTAATAATGACAAAATTATTGACTTATCTTACTTCAGAAAGTGTATATCAATTAACACTGAAGTGTGTCGGGGTGCGGTGTGACCACAAAGTGAAACCTGGGCCAGTCCTGTGTACGGATTACTAGTATAATATGCCCAACAAAGATTAAACATTTCCATAACAGCATCCCACTGTGGGAATATGGAAAGGTGATAACCAAAGTGCATCGACTCGCACTGCTCAAACTATGCAAAATTACCAGCAGCCTTAATTCTACACTCATCAAGTAAAAGACAATGCCAAACATTCCTTTCAACTGCACTGATTTTTGCAAATATCCAGATTTGTGTCTCTTATTTTTTGTCTGTTTTTCTGGCAAATTAGTGGCAAATCATTAAAGCTTGACGTTAGAAAATAACGACAGTTGAGTTTCAGCCTTCATACCCTTCAGAAGATTCATGCTGGGCGTGGCCAAGGATGAACACAGGATAGCAGCAGATTTCTTCAGCTCCACCAATTTCATTACACTGACAGGAATTAATTACTTAAAAATTAATTTTTGAAGTAATTTTCTTTCTAAATATGTTTGTTTTATATAGTTCTTGAACTATATCTAAAAAAGAAAGGAAATCTTAACAATATTCCTGTCAGAAATCACTTTGGAAATTTTCCTGTCAGTTTATCAGTCTGAAATGAGTTCCAGTAAGACAAATTCTCAAGACTCCAGCATCAAGAAAGAACTTCAGTCTCTGATAATTATAATCCAGCAATTTACTGCTAAAATGGATAAAATGGATGCTAAAATGGATAAAATGGATACTAAAATAGACACCTTCATAGAAAAAACTACAAAACAAATAGACTTGTTACATATAGACCTGCAACAACAGAAGATCCAGATGACAGGCATAGAAGAAGCTGTGAATGACATGGAAAATAGAATACAAGAAGAGGAAATCAACATTGAGTTTCTGCTGAAACAAAATACACATTTACAAGCAAAGCTGGATGACCTGGAAAATAGATCTAGGCGCAATAACATTAGGATTTTTGGACTGCCAGAAAATATTGAAGGTAACAATATTACTTCTTTTTTAACAACATGGCTCCCTAAAACGTTAGGCTTACCAGAAGCATTCTCTTTTGGTATCGAAAGAGCACATAGATCTATAGCTAATACTAACTCTAACAAAAACTATCCTAGATCAGTTATAGTTAGATTTCTATCATCTTTTGATAAAGAGATGGTTCTTAAATCTGCTTGGGCTAAAGCTCCTGTTAAGATTAATGAGACAACTGTGCGTTTTGACAATGACTATTCTTCCATGGTAATAGCTAAAAGAAGATTCATGCTAACGTAAAACCTGTTATTCTATCAGCTTTCTAAGTTTGTAAACACAATATTTAAAAAAAAAATGTCCTTATTTTTGTGCTTTTGCCCCACTTTTATTTAGGACTTTGCCCAGATTTCTTGCTCTAAGAGGTTGAGAAGTATGTTGCCAAAAACACTAAGGGAAGAAATTCACAGGTTAATATTTTCTAGGTAGTTCATATTATGTGAAAGCGAAACCCATTGCAGGCAGAGTATACAACACTATAAACGCTTACTCTCTCAGTGACTAGAGCTCTCCTGCTACTATACTCGTAATGATTTATCCATTTTGGTGTGCACTATCTTTTAATACAAAATTAAAAATTTGGCTTCTTCTGCCATTACAATCCCGGAAAACCACGTATTCCTAAATTGCCAATACTAGTTTCACACAATCCCGGAGAAACACCTACCTCTCTAGGTGTAGATCTACCTGTCCTGACTCTCACGTCGTTCTTTGAGGCTCCAAGACTCAGCAGCGCAAGTACGCCCCTAACTTTTCGTGTAAAGCCGCCAAGTTTCTAATGTTTCACTACCCCCTACCTCCGAAAATTAACAACCCACAGTTCCGGAGAGGGAAGCACCCACAGCATAACGCTGTCAGTTTAACGAATGCTTAAGGATAAAGCCCAGAGACGAAGGCAAAAAGTATTTACTGTACTTGCAGGGCTCCCCGGAAATTCCCTTGCATAAAAATCTAGAAGAGTTCCGCCCCACTGTTTCAGAGTGTGCCTCTCTCCTGTCCATCACTGTTGGCAAATAACAGTCATTTCTGACAACTAGTATCCCCGCCTCTAAAAAAGCCAAAAGAAGAAGTATCTCCGTCACTGTTATTGCCCTGCAGAGTGCGGAAGTTGACGTTGTCCGATACTAGAGTACTACACCTAAGTGAAACTCGCTGCAGTTGGCCAGTCTCACTACCGTATACATTTCTCAGTTGTACACATTTTGGCCTCATCCGTTTTTCATTAAATTGTGTTTTTCTAGTAAAATTATGGCAAATCATTTAAGACTGAATGATTTTTCAGACTTCATATCCTTCAGAAAATGGAAAACCTGTTAATCTATCAACTTTTTAAGAGACATATTAAAAAATTGTCCCTATTTCTGGGCCTTTGTCTCACTTTTATTTATGGATTTGTTCAGATTTCTTGCCCTAAGAGATTGAGAGGTATGTACTCATACCCCCCAACTGCCCAGATTTTGCCTCATATTTTTGGTCTGTTCCTCATAAAATTTATGGTTTTCTGACAAATCACCAAGGACTGAAGTCATTACTAATGACAGACATTTGAGTTTCATACTTCATATTCGTCAGAAAAATCCATACAAACACAAATCATGTTATGCTAACAACCTTCTAAGTTTATAAGAACAATATTTAAACTCTGTCTCTATTTTGGGCCTTTATCTCCCTAATATTTTAGGCTTTGTCTGGATTTCTTGCACTAAGAAGTTGAGAGGTATGCCCACTACTTATTTAATCATAGGTGTGTATTTATTTATAGCTGTATGATATAGACAAGGCAATATGCAAGCAATACTGCCCAACAGGTTATGTATTAATATGTAATTAATGCCCACCCTGGAAGGGCATTAATTAAACATTAATAAACACGCTGGAGGGCATTATTGCGCTTAGAGAATGGGCCCTCTGTAAAATTGTTGTGTTTTACTTACTTATGTATTTTTTTTTTAAGTACTATTTTATTTTTTTAATATATTTTTGATGTAAAATAGTTCCTCCGCCTAATGTTTTCATAGTTGCTGTAGTCTATGTTAATGCTGTTGGAGGAAGCATTTTACATCAAACATATATAAAAAAAATAATAGTGCTTAAAAATAATAAGCAAATGAAACACAACAATCTTACATACAGCCGATTCCCTCTCCCATACACACATACACAGTCTCTTCTGCTTTCACACACATACATGTACACACACAGTCTCCTCTTCTTTCATACACACATTCACTCACACAGGATTGGTCTCACCCTCTTTCTCAGTCTCTCACAGTCTCCAGCTGCTTTCATACATGCATTCACTCATACAAGTTCTCTCTCACTCCCTCTCGATCTCTCTCTCACACACAGTCTTCACTGCTTACATACATGCATTCAATCACACATCACTCTCACGTTCTATCTCATCTCACTCTCTGTCTCAAACACACACACACACACACACACACACACACACAGTCTCTCTGTTTTCATGCATGCATTTATGCACACATGTAGACAGAAACATAAGCACACACTTTTCTGTTTTGCTCGCTCGATCACCCTCTCTCTCTCTCTCACTCTTATGCATGCATACAGTTTCACACACTGCTTTATTTTCATTTTTAATTTGTTTATTTTACACTCACTAAACAGCAAAAGCACTGCTTAGTCAGTGTAAAATAATGGCTCGCTTACTCACTTTCACTGACATGCACACATACACTCACAGTCATAAACACACACACACACACACACACACACACACACACACACACACACACCTACCTTTATTTTAGTTGTCTTCTTTTTTTATTTTACACTAGCTAAACAGCAAAAGTGCTGCTTAGCGAGCGTAAAATAATGGCAGCCATTCCATTTTCTCAGTCTGAACTCCATGGCGGCTTGATATGCTACCGTGAAGCAGGGGACTTGTTCTTCTCAGTGGGCATTACTTGTACATTAATACCCAATCAGGGTACTGATGTGCAGTAAGCACACTGTCTAATATATATTAGTTTTCCTAGATGTGTTTGACGACCACTTTAGAACGTGGCTAATTAAATCAAACGTTTGATTGCACTCTTGATAAGCAGGAACTGTGAACCCACTTTGTGAGTCTGTTCCGACGCCTTTACAATTGCCTAATATGTGTAAACAGGTTCATCCCAAAAAGGGAATGTGCTAACTAAAATTTCTAATCATACTTCTCAAATGTCCACATATGCTCCTCATAAAATGTGAGGTTCTCTAGTAAATCATTGAGGGCTGAAGTCACTAAGTCATGATAGACACTTGAGTCTCAGACTTCATTTCTTTGGGAAAATGCATTACAAAACTGTTAAGTCTATCAACTTTCTAAGTTAATAAGAACAATATTTAAAACCTGTTGCTACTTTTGGGCCCTTGCACCCCCCCCCCCGCCCATTATTTTTGGCTTTGTCCAGATTTGTTGCACTAAGAGGTTGAGAGATATGTGTCTAATTAAATCAACATACAAAGTTATGATAACCACTTCTGACTTTTAAATATTAGTTGTGCTACACAAAATCATTTTCTATGTTAAATCAGAAGAAATTATCAACCCAGTTTCCCAGATCCCCACTACATTGTCATTTTGGAGAGGACCATTAGCTATGCTGTATATTTTTTTTGTTGTTGAAAAAATGATGTTTCCAAACTGAGACAATACTATACTTTTTTGTATTTTATTTTAGCCCTTTTTCATTACTACCACTTGTTTACAAGGGTATGCTTCTGCTGTAGTGAGATGGTATCAGAAGATTTGATAAAAATGCCCAATTTGCAGTCATCTGGTAACTTAGTTGACCAAAACCCTGATTTCTGGTCCAAAGACTGGAGATATAGATGCTGAAAAGGGGTGTCCCTGTACTGAGCCCTGAGGGACACCGCTAGTTACCTTCATAATTGCATAGAAGGTGCCTGCCACTTTGACAATGTGGTTTCTGTCTTTTAAGCAGTTTGTTATCCACCTCACCAAGTAAGGATCAGCTTTTAAGGCACTTTGCTAATTAACGATATCTAACTTCAAATGATTTGGCCAGATCCAGATAACCTGTGTGCACAAGATGGCCAATGTCTACAGTACTAAGTGATTTTCTAAAATAACTTGATTAAGTTAAATAAGGATCTCCCTTTCACAAATACAAAGTGTTGTGGGTCTAATCTAATATGTTTTTTGATATATATACATTGTTGAGGTAAATTATGATTTATTCCTTCAGTTGTTTTCACCCACAGACAGCTCCCAGCTGTACCTAGCAATTATAAGTACTTTGTTAACTGTGTGCATCTCAGTTGGGAGTAAAATAATGGGTTCATAGGTGTATACTAGGCTAATGACCACTAGTGCCCTTGTAAGCCTTATTGTGCAACTCGTCTGACAGAAATTTAATTTAAATAGGCTGTGATTTTTTGACTGCCTTTGTCCATCAGAGACACAGGCATTAGACCAGGGGTGAATTTCTGATTGCCTATCAATTGCTCCAAATTGCACTTAAATAGCATTAGGGAAGAACTCTGCTTCACATGGATGGGGAGTCTGTTCCAGAGAATGGGAATTCTGTGAGAAACACGCCTGTCTCTCCAAAATGTCCTCAGTATGTTGCAAGCAAAGTTTAGATCTTCTGATCTAGTAGTTCTGATGCTGTTTGTTTTGCAGATGTTTAAAAGGTTCATTAAAACAGTGTCCATGGATGCCTTGTGCGCTTGTTCGATAAGTGTGTTGACAATGCCCAAGTGGAGAAGCAGTATGCACTGCTTTACCCTCATCCATTGCCTTAGAGACCTCTTCAAGGAAATCCACTAGATCCAGTAAGTATGACCTTCCTCTGACAAAACCAAACTGGGATGGATCCAGTGTCTGGAAGTATCCTATGTCTTTACTGATAATTTCCATGATAATTGTTTCATTGGCTTTACAAGTAAGACTAGTCAGACTAATGCATCTGTAGTTTCCAGGATCTGTTGAAGGCCCTCTCTTTTGAAGGTGGATGACCATTGCAGTCCTCCATTCTCATGGCACAAAGCCAGTTTTAAGATTATAGTTAAATGATTTTATGCTCAATGATTATAGTTAAATAATTTTATGCTCAACGTCTGAGAGACTTGGTTGGCTATAATCACCTGCATTAGAAGCTGAAGTTAAGTACAAACTTGCAGTTTTAAAAGTACTGTATTTCATTTTTTTCTGTTACCTAATTGTGTGTTTCACTGAATAGTGTGCGCTGTATGTCTCTCTGCTATAAGAGGGGGTGGTGGTCTTCTCACTTCTTTGTTATCTGATATTTAACTGTTAGCCTAGAGGGCTTCCTCTGTACTTTAAGTGCTAGCCACAAAGTTTGAGAAATCATTTTATGCTCAACTTCTGAGAGACTTAGTTGGCTATAATCACCTACATTAGAAGCTGAAGTTAAATACAAACTTGCAGTTTTAAAAGTACTGTATTTCATTTTTTCTGTTACCTAATTATGTGTTTCACTGAATAGGGTGTGCTGTGTGTCTCTCTGCAGTTAGTTCTCCGCCCACCATCCCTGTTCTTGTTTTGGTGTCAGTGTTGGTGGCTCTGGAATTGCCCGCCCCTCCTGTAATTCTGTATTTGAACACTCCTCCTGAGTCCATCTCATTTGCTCACTTAACCGAGCACAGTGAGATCATATTCTAAGTCTAGTGTTCACTCTACTTAATACAGAGAGAAGATTTGAGAAGGCCAACCCACTTAGGTTCTTTCTTCCTTTCTTCTTGCACTTCACTGACAAAAAAAATTGCACTTTATTCATCTGCTTTTACTGTATTTGTGCTTCCTCTTACTTTATTTTGCATTTGCCTCTTCTTAAAAGTACTCAGTTTTATTTATTCTGCTGCATTTATTACTGCTTGGTAGTAGCCTGATTAAATTGTAACTGTTATTCTAAGTCTTTTGGTTTAAGCACTTGGGCTTCATACTGGTTGTTTTACATTAGGAAGGTATGTGGTCTGCACTGTTGTGGCAGGACAGGTAGCTTACATCCTTCTAAGCTGGGAATTGCTGATTGAAGGCTCAGTGTCTGCTATTCTAAACGTGTATTAGTTCTGGTTTAAGCAATTGGGTTTCAGGCCAGTTATTCTACATTAAGAAGTTTTGTGATCTGCACTCTTGTGGGAGGAGAGGCTGGATTCTGCCCTTCTGAGCTGGGAATTTCTGGTCACAGGCTTATTCTGCCTTCTTATTTGAACTGTTTCTTTCTGAAATTGGTGTGCCTTGCTGCTGTATCATAGACCAGATTCAGGCCTGCTGAATCTAGCTTTGTTTGTATAACTTGAGCACTGATCCAGGCCATCTTTTTTTGGAGAAGGTTCCCCTGCACCCTAGTAGTGGGAGTTTGCAGTTAGAACTTGTCTGATTGAAGACTGCTGGAACAGGACTCCGTTTTGAGCTTTTTTCTGGTTAATTGGGTAACTTGTTTAAATCAGTTTGTTCGTTTTCTATTATTTTTTTATATAAAAAAATAGCACTTTATTCATCTGCTTTTACTGTATTTGTGTTTTTTCCTGCTTTATTACTAGGGGCATTGACTACAACTCTGATCTGAGATATATAACAAAGGTATCCTTTTCTGTGCATTTCAAGTGTTTTTTTGATCGTATCTGCTTTATTTTCTAAAAAAAAATATATATATATACTTGTTTCCCGCCCTTCTAAGCTAGTATAGTCCAGTTTTCAGGTTGCTGCTGAATTCAGGGCTGTGTTACAATTCTCTGTGTTTGCCCATACCTTACTTGGATAGAAGAAAGTTTCTCTGTTCACCTGTGAGAGAGGGGGACTTTGAGCAGCCTATCTGTCCCTGGAGGAGTGGTTTCAGCCCAGAAATTTGTAGTTTATTGGCCATTTTGGGCTAATGTCTATCTCTTTCATTTCCCTGCTATAAAACCGCATTTGCCCGGTTTTGCTCCAGTTAGCTAGGGTATAACTATTCCCGGCTCCACAAAGTCTCTGCTTCAATGTTTCCCTTGGAACTAGACAAACTTTCAACTTAAGCACTCAAGCCATTCATTTCTCAGCCCAGCACTTGGTCAAAACTCATAGCAAGCACTTATAAACTTCAGCACTAGACCCCCCTATACTGTACAGAAGGACAAGGCTCTTTATTCGACCTTACCAGCCATTCAGTAAAACAGTTCACTGTACCTATCCAGGCATGTCCAAAAGGCAGTTTCAGGTGTACTCTCCAGTCCAACTGGTGAATCTGGGCATTTTGAGGCAATGTTACAACTGCCGCATGTACACAGACAACCCTCTCCTCCTACCACCAAACACTAATACATGCGAGAGATGCAATTATACAGCCAAACTGGAGGCTAAGCTCCCTCAACCCAAGACTGGATCAGACAGTCCAGAGGAGAAGGGAAATACTTGCATCACACCACCATTCTCACATAGACCCATTAAACCACCACTGGCAAAAAAACACATAAATACATAAAAACATACTCGGTGGCTCTAAATAAAAATCTGCAAAAGCAACAGAGACCTCCAAAGCAGACATCCAAGCAACCTCCATCCCCCAACACAAACCATGAAACACATACTTCACAAAACCAGTGTGCCACACAATCACAGCCATTAAGGCAAAATAACATACCCAACATACTAGTAATAGTTGACTCTATAGTTAGGCACACTGAAGTCCCACTCACTAGGCTGAATAATGAGAAGGTTACTGTTAGCTGCCTGTCAGGTGCCAGGATCCGCCACATAACACAAACACTCAGGTCACTCCAGAACAAGTACAAATACGACTCTGTCATTGTCCATGTTGGTGTGAATGACCTGAGCCATACCTCCCTGGACTACATGAAAAGAGACATGGAAGAGCTCTCTGATTACGTAGCCCAGGCTGGTATGACCCTGACCCTGAGTAGCATCCTTCCCTCACCAAGAATGATACCATGGTATAAAGAAAAAAATTATCAATTTCAACAATGGGCTAAGTTTCTGGTGTCATTCAAAGGGGATCCAGTGCCTGTCCTCCTGGGATGACATGCTCAACAAGCCAGGCTGCTTCGCTAGAGACGGCTTGCACCTGTCACCCTTAGGCTTTCAAATAATGGCCAAGGCTCTTGCCATCCCATAGTGCCTTTTTTAGGCAAGGCTCAAAAGACAAATCCACCACCATAAATAGCACAAGTAACAAAAAACTGAGGGTAATGCTACTCAATGCCAGAAGTCTAAACCTCAAAATGCACACACTCTAGGCACTCCTCAGTATAGAGAAAATCGATATATGTGCAGTAACAGAAACCTGGTTTAAGGCTCCAGAGAGCACCCCAGCACTGCCAGGCTACAACTCATACCATACATTTCAGCCACAGAACCCGGACCGAAATACAAAAGGCGGGGGCGTATCCATATTCATCAAGGATACCCACACCTCCAGGTTAGTGGCACAGCACGATGCTTCAGAGATCATCCACATGCAACTAACAATGGGCAGAACTGCAATTCAAATTGTAGCTTACTACAGATCACCCACCATGTCCCAGGACCCCCATTCCACATTTCTGATAACACTGGGAAACATAAAGGTCCTACCAAACACCCTAATATTAGGTGATTTCAATTACCCAAACATTAACTGGGAGAACTACTCAAGTACTAAATCCCTTGCCCAACATTTCCTAGAATTTATAAACTCAAACACCCTGATTCAACTGGTCAACACCCCCACCAGAGGTGACAACATATTGGACCTGGTCATCACCAACATGGGTGACCATTGTTCCACACCAGAGGTCAACCCCTCGCTGATTAGATCTGACCATAAACAAATCACTTTGGATATTCACATTCCGCCCCCACCCCGGACAAGGAAATCACTGTGAAAAACTTTTCAAAAGCAAACTTCACGTTACTTAAGACCGAGGTAGAAAGTTTCAAAGCCCCCATGCTAAAGGATAATGCTGTCCAAGCTGCAAAAACCTTTACTAATACATTTTATGGACACCTACAAGAATGCATGGATCGTGCTATCCCAAGCAAAACCAAGACTCACTCCTCCAAGAAAAGAAAAAACTGTCTAGTTGACCCCTGCCATAAACAAGGTATACAATAGAAGGAGGAAACTAGTACAGAAAGGAGTAAAATCCCAAGAAGGGAAGACATCCCTGATCAGTATCAGGAAGAAACTACGATCCCTCATGAAATCATCCAAGGCGAGCTTCGAAAGAAAAGTTGCCAAGGACTCCAAAGATAACCACAAGGCATTCTTTAGCTATGTCAAGAATCTAAGTGGTAATGCTCAGATATGCTCAGAGTTAGTGCAGAATGGCACAAAATACACTGAACCGACCGATATTGCCAACATCCTGGCAGACAGGTTCAGTGCAAACTTCACCCCCTCTCACCCCCAAAAGGGCCCATAACCATACCAGAAGAATGTAGCGCCCTTGAAATCACAGACCCTCAGGTTAAAACAACCCTCTCCAAAGCCAAAAACATAGCATCAGTGGGACCGGATGGTGTCCCAGGCTGCGTCCTACACAAGCTCAAAGATGAACTAACCCCTCACCTAAACACACTGTTCAAACTCAGCCTCTCCACAGGCTACGTGCCCATAGAGTGGCACACAGCAACGGTTAGTCTGCTCCACAAAGGTGGAGCCACAACAGAACCCAGGAACTATCACCCTATAAGCCTGACTAGCTTGGTCTGCAAGGCCATGGAGTGCATCATCATGGTACTCATTAACAGAGACATTTGGAACCTCCAAACACTGGACCCTACCCAGTGCGGCTTTGTTAAGGGCAGATCATGCCTCCTAAACCTGGTGGACTTCTTCGAGACAGTTACCAAAGCTATAGATGAGGGAAAGGTGGTACACACAGCCTACCTAGACCTCGCAAAGGCCTTCAACACCATTCCCCATTCTGGTATTATAGACAAGCTCATTAGCCTGAACATAAACCCCTATGTCACAAGATGGGTTGCCAACTGGCTCACAGACAGAACCCACATGGTGAGAGTTGCAGGAGCTAGGTCCAACTCTAAACTGGTTACAAGTGGCATTCCCCAGGGCTCAGTCCTAGGACCCCTCCTGTTCGGCATATACTTCTCAGAGGTACAGGCAAGTACAGGAGGACTATGGCTGACCAAGTTCACAGACGACTGCAAACTAGGGGCTATAATTGACTCTCCGGCTGACACAGACATCCTCCAAAAGGGTCTCACTGAGACAGATACACGGTGTTAAAATCATGGTCTCAAGCTAATTGCCAAAAAGTGCATAGTCATCTCCTTTGGAAAAAACAAAGTACCCACAAACTACCACATAGGTGGTAGTCCCCTAAATATGGAAAACGTAATAAGGGATCTGGGGACCCAAGTAGATAGTAATCTCTCCTTTGATAATCACATTGCCAAAGTGGTTAGAAAATCCTTCTATGTGGCCCACCTAATCACAAAAGGGTTTGCATCCAGATCAAAGGAGGTAATTGTGCCCCTCTACTCATCACTCAGAAGACCCATCATAGAGTACAACGCCCCATTTGGGATGTACCTTACAAGACACCTGCAACAGCTGGAAAGACCACAGAAGTACGTCACCAAGAGGATCACTGGCCTCAAACAGATGCCCTATGCAGCTCGACTGAAGAAACTCCAGCTGTACTCGGTTGTATACCGCCTACTCTGCCTGGCATACAAGGCCATGTCCAACCCAGAATTGATGGACATGCTCCACCTAAAGAAAACCTTATCCCCTGGAGCCACATGCTCTAGGGATCTTAACCTCACCACAACAATAAATAGGACGTGCTGGAGAGATAGATTCCTGTCCCAGAGACTTCCCATGCTTTGGAACAAGATTCTAGTCTACATTAGGGAGAGCTGCTCACTAACACTCTTCAAGAAAAACCTTGACAAGTGGATGGGAAACAGAAAGTTTACCCGGGGATCACTTCAGTGGCTCTGCTGGACAGAGGCACAGGGAACTAATCTAAGGGAGTGGCGAAAGCCAACACATTCTGGCTAAATATAAATATAAATGCCTTCAGGCAGATAGCCTAGTATCTACCTATGAACCTATAGTTATGCCAGTGGTCCTGATAAGTCATATTTTAGACTGTTAAGGAGGCATCTCGGGGTGTTATCAGGGCCCATTGAGGCTGTGCTCTTGGCTTTAGCTAGTACAGCCAGTTTGTTTCTGGGGACAGTTCTGGGCTTACTTCTGGCAGGTACAGCAGCCTCTATGCAGCCACTGACATGGTTGTAGAGAGTTTCTGAAAGCAATTCAGCATAAGCTGCTTTGTTTTCTGGGTTTGGTGGGGTATTGAATTTTGACAAACCATCACTTAATAAACAATAGCTTACACTGGAATAGTTCCTAACTGCTACTGGTTTTACTGGGGTTACGAACTTGATTTTGATTTTTTGATTCGAAGGAGACAGCTTTATGGTCAGACCTTACCATGGAGGATGAGGCATTGGGGGTTTTGCAGCATTCTGCCATATTTGTGAACACGAGGTCCAGTATGTTGGAGACTGTAGTGGGCATAGTCACTATTTGCTTAAGGGTGTTTGTATTTACAAAGTCCATGAATTTCTGTGCCTGCAGATTTGAGGCCATGTAGGATTCCTGGCCTATAGAGTTCTAATTAAAGTCTCCTACAAGTAGGGTGTTAAGTTGGATGGTAAGTGTCTCCAGTAGGTCAAAACATTCATTGTGAGCATCTTGGGACACGGAGGGTAATCTATACCTGGCTAGGATATGATATGGGATTTTGTGCATGGTGATGTGCACATGAAGGAACTCCAGCATGTCATCCTGATTGACCACATTAGAAGTTGTCTTGTTCTTGATGTATATCAATACACCTCCACCTTTAGCCCTTGTCTGTGCAGATAGTGGTCTAAAAGTGTGATAGGCACTGAAACCTTGCACAGCCAGGGCACTCATTGCCACTTTAAACCATGTGTCAGTAGCTACGCAGATGTCTATATTCTCAAGAGTGAGGAGAGCTTGGAGGAGGTATAGTTTTTTTTTTAGGCTCCTAGCATTGGATGGTAACACCTTGAGGTTCATTCGAGCTGATTTTTCTATGTCACTTTAAGCCCTCGGATAGATTAGGCAAACACCTCATACTAAAAGATTAATAAACCCAGTCCTCTTAATGTAAAGCCACAGTACAGGAGACCACAAGTGCAATGCTACCACAAAACAGTTAAACAACTAGCTGGAAGTTCCTTGCTGAATGCAATTTCAAGACAGTCTTGCAGCAGTAACAGAGAAAGGAAGAGCACGTTTTTACAAAAATACAGTGAACTGCACAAATTAAAGTAGAAAATAGTAGCAATCACTCAAAACAACTTAAGCAAGGGCAATTTAGCAATGAAAAGTACTTAACTTTGCCTGGATGGCACTGGATACAAGTAAACACTTTTGGAATACATGCTAGTATGCTAAGCTTTGCTGAGCTCTGGAAAAAATAGCATGAGACAATATGTGGGCGCTCAGTATCATGGATCTATGGAAAACAATGGGTGGGAAGAGTACTTAAACAGCTTATGTATATACCAGTCAATGGCAGTGAAAGAGGGGAGGAAGGGACTTTAGAAATCAGATTACCATAAGGGTCAGAGGTCAGAGACATAGTCTTCAAGGAAAAATCAGGCTTGTTAAAGGAGGATCCAATCAAATAAAGCCAATATTGCAGCTTTTTAGAAACTTTAACTTAATGTCTTGGGACTGGATGGGACAGACACAAAGAACAGGGGAACAGAAAGCTACCTGAAATGCAACTTCTCTGAGCTACAGGTCAATGGCCCTAGGCAGGTCTGAATTTCAGAAACGTTCGATTAATGTCTTAGTGGGGAAGGGGCAGACACAAAGAACAGAGGAACTTGGCCAACATGGGGAAATTTGCCCTTTTCCCCAATGTAGTGCGATCCCAGAGTTGATATATTTAGTTGTGGGGGTGGAGGGTGTGTTGGGCATAGCCCCCCACGTGGATGGGTTTGACATACTGCAGTGTGTTTCTTCATTGTTTGTTGGCCAAAGGCATACTTACCCTGTTAAAAAATTTGGTAGTGTGATCGGTAACATTTTGGTGTTGTCATCTCGGTAAAGTCATCTTCGAGTAAGTGGTCCTTCAATTATTAGAAGTAGACCCATATATATATATATATATATATATATATATATATATATATATATATATATATAGATATATATATATATATATATATATATATATATATGGGTCTACTTCATAACAATGACATTTCATAACATTGAAGTTCATAACATTGAGACCAAAACATCTAAATCCCAAAACATTGAAAACTCAGAACACTGAAAGTGTGCTTCATAACACTGAAAACTACAATGTTTATGTAAATAACATCCTCTCTACCTATAACAACACCTAACTAACAAACACTACATTTCTGCTCCCTTGCACCCCCCATGTGGGGGGGTCTGCCCACCACATTTCCCATAAATTAAATATACCAACTTCAAGATCGCACTACAGTGGAAAAAAGTAAATTTGCTATCCTCAGTGTATGGTGATTGTGACACATTATTTATCATTCTGATGCTTCCCTTCTGTTTGCTTATGATACTACCTGCATCCCACATTAGTGTGGCGTCAGTTTACTGTTGTCAAGCTCCAGTATTTTGACTGCCTGTTGAAGTAGTGTCTTACATTTACAAGTACGGGGAGCCACATTCAATGTATAAGAATGAGGTCTTGGTGCATAATTTCATGTGACCGAAATGCCAAACCTACCTTTCTAGATCTGTATTGGTACCCAATGGGGCCTTTAACTCTCACCATATCACATCTGCTTACTGGTCTGTTTAACTGATCCAGTTGTGGATCCAGATGTCATGTGGGTCCCCACTAATATTTCATCTTCCACTGCCCCTGGTGTAATATTGCACTTATCTTGCTGCAGCAACTCTGAGATACTAAAAACCCACAAAAATCCAACAAATCTGCTAGCTTGAGTAACCACACTTCATGAAGAGAATTATACATGATTTCTCCCGGTTTCTCCTCACAAGAGCATGAAACCCTAAGACCTACTAATAAATGGCCACCTACCATTTTGGTTGTGGTCAAGGACATCTTTAAAGCATCTTTTTTTTTTATTTTGAAAGATGCCTAAGCTGTGCTCTGCAATTTATGGGTGTTCTGATACTATCTGATAGCTTCAGTATCCACCCTAACACTGTAGCTGGATGCATTCTGTTATTTTAAAGTAAGTGTGTATTATAACAATGAGTCACCCAACTTCTCTTGCCTTCCCTTGTTTATTCTTGCCTTAATAAACCTCAAAACACAAGATAATTACAAAGATATCATTCTAGGATATAATGTTGTCTGTGTTAGAGTCAGAATTACTTTACTATTAGACCTAAAGGCATTCTGGAATTGGTCATGGCCTTGGATTTGACCTTAGGCCATTTTACTGAAACTGACTCACTAAAAATGAGAGATGAAGAATCAGCAGTGTAATTATCTGTGTGACAATGTGAGGTAGTACCAGCTATGCCAGGAGGAGTAGGACAGTGCATATGCAACATATGCCAGTAGAGCTAGCTAAGTTTTGTAAAGAAATATATGTCATTTGTAAACTGATTTGTACAGGTGCTTGTTTTAAAAATGTACCAACAGTGGATCCTGCTAGACAGAAAATAAATACACATGTATGTCAGACTGTATTGTAACTGTTGAAATTAATATATTGTAACTGAAGATACTGGAAAAGAAGAGGTTAATCTCAGTCACAGCTTCTTCTTCTTCTTTCGGCTTTTTCCCTGTTAGGGTTTGCCACAGTGGATCACTTGTCCGCTCATGATTGGCAGTGGAGTTTTACAATGTCGATTTGCCAGTCCAGCACCCAACCTTCCACAAACGGCACACACATGCACGAACTCACGCCTAGGGCCAATTTAGAGTGTCCAATCCACCTACAACATGTCTTTGGGATGTGGGAGGAAAATGAAGCACCCAGCGGAAACCCACATGACCACAGGGAGGACATGCAGACTCTGCACAGAAGGCACCCCAGCCGAGGATCAAACCGGAGAACCTCTTGCTGTGAGGCAGCAATACTAACCGCTGCACCACCATGGCCACCCAATCTCAGTTACAGCTAACTATGAAAAATAGTCTGAAATTAAATTACCTGGCTTAGGCCACAAAGATTGTATCTTACAGTTCTGTTTGCAGCCAGAGGCAACATGTCTGTAAATACTAATAAAACAGATATAAATACTTGCTCAGCTGAAAAGAAAAATTAACTAACTATATTAGCGTAAAATCTATTTATTCACCGCTTTCGTCCAACCAGATTTCATCAGAAATACAAATTAAATGAATTTCAAGCCATGTTTAAATACTCTAAACATAAATAGGTGCTCACATCTCAAATGAATGAAGTAATTATTCAATCAAATGCTTAAAAAGACAATGCATAAAATAAAACAAAACTAAAGTGCTTCTTTATTTAGCAGCTTTAACATATACTCTACTTTCTTTTAAAAAGACATTTGATATTAATAGCATCATTTAAACCTGTGCAGCGGTAGCGTTGTTGCCTCACAGCAAGAGGTTCTCCCGTTCGATTCTCAGCTGGAGTGCGGGGAGTGCCTTCTGTGTGGAGTCTGCATGTCGTCCCCAAGGTTGGGTGGGCATTCAAAAGACATGCGTAAATGGGCGTGCCTTCATTGAATGTCGAGCTGGCACCTCAGCATTTGTTAAAATCTACTGCCAATGATTAGCAGACCGGAGTTCAGCTGTGGCGACCCCTAACCAGGAAAAGCCGAAAGACAAATGACAAACAAACAGCATAATTTAAACCTGGGGAAATGTCAGCCCTTGTTATTTGCCATCTAGTTTCTCTCTGTTCAAGATAATTTTTAAAATTCCCCCCTCTTAGGCTTAAATGTCCCTGTTCCAGGACAGAAAATAAACATTTTTTAAAATTACTGCATTCAATGCTATGTCTGTATAAAGCATTCTTACTGTCTTTATTTTTGATACTGTTGACAAGTTCCCTAATTCTAATATATAGGGACTTAGTGGTCATCCCAACATAGAATTTTGAACAAGTGCTGCAAATCGCAATATAAACAACTCCAAGGCTCTTGCAAGAAAAATAGCCTGTCACTGGTATGGTATAGGGCAGATGTGGTAAGTCTATAAAAGGCCCTACCGAAATATACCTGCACATGCTGCATGTATGGCATTGATGCATCCCATGTGCTTTGCTAATCCCAATAGTGCTGACAACAAATGAGTCCCTGCCCTTTTCCAACAAACTTTTTAAGTTAAAATCATTCCTATACACAATACTGGGCTTAATGCCCACACATTTTGTTAAATCGTGATTGCCTTCAACAATACTCCAATTTCTTAAAATAACATTTTTAATAATAGATCCATCAGTAGTCATGGGCATCCCAAAACTCAAATGTCTCACCTTAAAAGAAACACTGTTGTTGGAAGTAAAAACAAGTGTTTTTTTAAGAATGGCAGGATACCTATCTTCTCTTCTGTCCCATACGTATTATATCTGTTCATCTAATACATTTTCATCATAACATCTATCTATAAATCATTTCTTAATGAACTGAAACTACTCAGCCAGAGAATGGTCATCAGTGGTCATCCTACTGGCTCTGATAAATTGGCCTTTAGGGATGTTGTTTTTAATATGGTTCAGATGTTGACTGGAGTAATGAACATAACTGTTCATAAAAGTGATTTTCCTCTGAATGCTGCTGTTGAATATATTGTTGACATGGTCCCATTCTAAATGGACATCTAAATAATTAATGGATGTACCTACATACCCTCTAACAAACTTTAAGAAAGAGGAACTCAGGTTAAGTTGTTGGAAAAATAAGTCCACCTAATTTTGTTCCCCTTCCATAACAAATACCAGGTAATCAATAAACCTTTTGTAATATAAAACTTTAAATGTTTTACAATAATATTTTAAAGTATCATGCTCCCACCATCCCATAACTATGTTAACGAAAGAACGAGCTACAGGAGACCCCATGGCTATACCTTGAACCCGTTTATAATACTGACGATTTAACAAAAAATAATGATTGGTTAAAATAATATCCAACAAATTACAATAAAAATTAATAACTGTAGTTTCTTGATCAGTAAATCTGTTTAAATACACTCTAACATATTTAATGCCCAATTCCTGAGGTATACAGGTGTATAAATGGACAAACCCAGATTAACTCCTATAGGTCTCACAGTATCCTACTCTTTTCTCCTCTCACAAACTTTTACCATTCTTTTTCTTCCTCCTTATGTACCTATGTCAAGCAGCCAATTTAACCTATGATTTTTTTTTTCTACTAACATGTATATACTTTTGTTTTACTGTTTGTTATATTCTTTACAATGTAATATTTTTAGCTAATTGTAGTGAGTTTACTTGTGTTATTACTGGAGCTTTTCTCCTCGGGCCTCTACTGAAAAAGGACATGTATCCAGCTAGACTAGCCCAGTCAACAAATGTAAAATAAAAATAAAAATAAAAAATAAAATAAAGATATAACATCCAAAGTAAAAATAACATGTTTCTCGGGATCAAAAGTTACAGTTTCAGTGAACTGCAAGCATCTTTAAGAAAAGACTCCACTGAATGAACAAAAGGTTGTAAAAAATAATCAATCATGATAGAAATGCCTTCAGTAACATAGCTGAAATGATAGGTTTGAAAGGAGGATCAACCTGGCTCTTGTGAGTCTAGGATTCTCAATATGACGGAAATTGTACATAACTTCACTTAAATCTCCAGCCAATAAACTATCATATAAAAAGTTGGAAACATACTTATAACCGAGAAATATCTGTATGACATGCTTTTTAATATTCATATTCATTAGCCAACATTTCTTCAATTTTCAAAATGTACTCATCTTGGTCCATGATGACTAACATTCCTCCCTTGTCAGTTTTCATTATTCGTAGAGACTTGTTATTACATAAATCTTTCATAGTTATTCTAAGTTCTCGATTCAAATTATTATGTAACTTGAACATTTGGCCCTTGTTAGCAGTTAATGCATCTCTCAGCTCATTTTCACAGGCTGATTCAAATACTTTTAAAGTATAGTTTAACAATGGGTTGTAGCTGGAAGGCTTAACTAAAATGCTTTCATTACATTTGACATCTTTTAACAGATACACAAGCAGCAAACAAATAAATCCAAGCCCAGAAGCTGAAAATGTTGAAACACAGGTGCCCAGTAGGAAGGTAGCTGGAATAAAGAAGCTGAACCACAACAAAGTAAAATCTTCTTTTTTAATACAAAATGGTGAGCACTTTCGCAATGGTAACCATTGCTTCATCAGACAGTTCATTCAAAAAGCAACAGCACTTAAATACTTTAATTCATTACTAAAACAACCAATCCTACCACTCAAAGTTAATTCAGGACTCAGAAATCAATTAATTACTATGGTTACGTTTTGCCCTTAGTTAATTGCTGTTCTGTTTAAAAAACACATGCACAAAATGTAAAGACCAGAATATGTGGATAAATACAAATAAAATATATAAAAAGTCAATAAATAAATATATATACTCATGTTCCCCATTTAGTAACTACTTATATGCATTGGCATAAGCATAAAACATATATAAAAATAATATATATATAAAAGTATAAGCAGTACACACTCAACAACTTAATACATATATTCTGCCTAATAAAGGCACATGTTCTCCACCTAGTAAATACATATGCTTTAATACATACATCTCAACTAATGCTTGTCTTTAGTGATATCTATGCTAGAAGCAGCTCAAGAAATACTGTCTGTCATATTGGCCTAAAGCCCTGCATGTGTTTATGTAGTCTTCTCTTGTTAAAATAGTATTATTATTGTTTTTGTTTTATTTTAACCTTCTAGATTTTAGCACTGGCTTCAATAGAACACTATCATTCAAACTCAAACCTCTGTGTGCTCCTAAACGCAAAATCCATTTTACTTCCATATTTTCAGTAATATTGATTATGTCCCCCATCCTACTGCTGACATTCTGAATGTGTAAAACCTGAAACAAAAATATATGGTCATCCCCCTTATCCAATGTATGCTTAGCCAAAGCACTATACAGTTGCCCTTTTCTGGTGCAGTAAAGGTGAACCCTTATCTGTTCCCTAAGGTGACGGTTAGTTTTGCCAACATTGAAATGGAAACATGTTTTGTAGTGAGCTACATACACTACATTCTTAGTATTGCAATCAGCAGAATTCCTTAGCTCCCATAGACGCCCTGTTTCAGGGTGCTTAAAAAAAATTGATTCATCTATATAAATGCACTGTGTACATTTTCCACATCTATGGGTACTGCTCACTGTGCTATCCATAACACTAGGTATCCTTGGATAGCAAAGCTGCTGTTTCAGATTTTCTTATTTCTAAATGCAACAGCCAGGAGGGAGTGTCCTTTCACCAAATGAGGCACAAATGAGGGCAGAAGGTACTGTGAACATTGCAGAGGATGCAACAGTTGGTGTAAATGTGGAAAGGAGACTTCTGAATTTGCTGCCAAATCAAGATAATCCACTGTTACAAACAGGTACTCTTAATATGAACTCTGAGACTGTTAATACTAACATCAATGAAGCTGAGATACACAATTTGAAAAGAAATGTGAAGAATGATTTGTATAGGTTTAAGCGGCTCCAGAGCCAACGGTTCCATTTTGAAGCTTGCTTAAACCTAAATGTTATACCAAGGGGACTCAGAGTACTTAATATGCCCACATATGGAAACACCTACCCCACTTTGTTAGCTCAATGGCAACAAATTAATCTTAACACCAGTAAAGCATATATACAATTGTTGCTGGACTTTTTCAAGCCAGTGGAACAAGAGCTTAATGAAAAGATATGTCAGCAACAACATGAACTGTCTGTGCTTTATGGGGAAGCAGCTACTGAAGTTTTCATGCATGAACTAATTGATAAGATACTCCGCTATGAAACCAGATTGCTTGAGCAAAAGAAAAATAAACTGTGTGGGGATCTAACAGATTTCACCAACCAGCATGTCTTTACTTGGCCAAAACCTGCACAGTCTGCAGAGCAGTCTACTGCCAACTGCAAGTTGTGATTTATGAGAGAAATCAATGGACAGTCAGAGGTACCACCAACAGCCTACCAGCAGAGGAGAGGGCGAGTTCAATCGTTTGAGCAGCATGAGAGACCGAAGGCGGATTACCGGGTACAGTCAGAAGAGACGACCAATGCACTCAGGGAGGAAGAGGAAACAATGGGTCAACAGCCAGGATGGAATGTCCTTTCAAAAAATGAGGCACATTCCATTTATTCTACACTGATCGAAGTGCCATCGTCTTCGGCAACCAATGATAAGGCAACAACTGCTTCCACAACTACAGCCATGGTAAGAAGGAAGATTAATATGGAAGGAGGACAACAACAGGTTTTTCCTGTTCTACCCCTACCGTTTCGAGCAGGGAGGAGAAAATCTATGGAACAGGACATTTACAGGTGCCAGAAATGGAAAGAGGCACCAGGTCAGTTACAAACTCACACTTTGAAGAAAATGTGGGGGTATGGGCAGGAGAGTTAATATGGAATATTTCCAAATATGAACTGTCTGCAGCTGAGACTTCTTTATTAAACAGAGGTTTAAATTTTATACCTTCGAATAAAATGGACATTAGTGAATTTCTGTTATGCCTACCTATGTTTACTAGAAATGTAACTTTGAAACAACAATTTGGAAATAGCAATGAGGCAAGGGATGTTCAGTTTAAGAAAAACAGTCTGTATGTACCAGTATTGCCACATAATATAGAAACTTTCTTAAAAGCTTGTGAAAATGCCATTTATAGCACAGGAAACAATAGTTTTTTTAGAAGAAAAGTATAATTTCACAAAGAGTGAGCACAAAGCATTGTGTGACTTGCAGACTAATGATAGCATAGTTATAAGACCCGCTGACAAAGGGGGACCAGTGGTGATACTGAATGCTGACTTTTATAATACAGCTATGCAAGAAATGTTATTGGACCCAAATGTATATGTTGAAGTACCATGTATATGTTGAAGTACCAACAACAATTGTGTTTGAAATGAGTGAACAGATTGCTAGTAACTTATATGAATGCATGTGTATGGAACTATTAAGTAAAGATCTTTTTAATTATTTTACTGTTGAAAATCCACTCATACCTCAAATACATGGCCTCCCTAAGATACACAAAGACTCATATAACCCAAAATATAGACCTATAGTAGCAGGAGCAGGATGGCTAACAGAACCTATCTCTATATACCTGGATAAGGAATTGAAGACAACATTCAACGAATATGCATATGTCTTGAAAGACACAGAACAGTTTTTAGTGGACCTTTATGGGGCAGTGAAGTAAATGGGAACAGCAGATACGGGGATGCTGGCCACACTAGATGTAGGATCTTTATTTACAAGTATACCCAATGATCAGGGGATAAGCATGGTGAAATCAGTGTTGACAAGGCAGGGAAAGTTCTCTAATACTAAAATAGACTTTCTCTGTATGTTACTAGAATTGGTACTAGAGCACAACATATTTATGTTCAATGGCATATGCTATAAGCAGTTGTCAGGGGTTGCCATGAGCACAAGTTGTGCCAACACATATGCAAACCTGGTTATGGTTAACTGGGAATATGAACATCTGTTAGGTAATCCCCAAATAGCCTTTTATAGGCGTTTCGTAGATGATCTTTTTATTTTTTGGAAAGGTGATGGTGAGCAACTTAAATCCCTGTATGCATACCTAAATACTACTAGTGACTTTTTAAAGTTTACGATGAACTGTTCTGAGATGAGTTTACACTTCCTGGACGTTACCATATACAGAGAAAATGACCAATGGTCTACAAAGTTACATAGGAAACAATGCTACAGACCATCTTTTCTACACAGAAACAGTATGAATAACCCTAAGATTTTTCATAACATAATCAGAGATCAGGCAATGAGAACATCTCGCCTATGTTGTCAAGAGGAAGTGTATAGAAATGAGTTAGCTAAGTTAAGAACAGGTTTCATTAATAGGGGGTACAGTGAACATGAAATTGATAAGGTGTACCATAATGTACACAAAGAAAGGAAAGGTAAAGCTAAGCCCTACTACTCTGATAAAGCAGGTAGTGACAGGGTAGGCATCAGGAATAGTGTATTACCATACAATCCAGTTGTTTTACCATACACAAGTGATGTGAAAAGGTTTGAAACCATCATACGACAAAATTGGCATATGTTGTTAGTAGATGAGGATACTACCAACATAGTGGGTGGGCAACCACATTTTGCATTTAGAAATAAGAAAAATCTGAAACAGCAGCTTTGCTATCCAAGGATACCTACTCTGATGGATAGCACAGTGAGTGGTACCCATAGATGTGGAAAATGTACACAGTGCATTTATATAGATGAATCAAGTTATTTAAGCACCCTGAAACAGGGCGTCTATGGGAGCTAAGGAATTCTGCTGATTGCAATACTAAAAATGTAGTGTATGTGGCTCACTGCACAACATGTTTCCATTTCTATGTTGGCAAAACTAACCGTCACCTTAGGGAACGGATAAGGGATCACCTTTACTGCACCAGAAAAGGGCAACTGTATAGTACTTTGGCTAAGCATACATTGGGTAAGGGGGATGACCATATAGTTTTGTTTCAGGTTTTATATATTCAGAATGTCAGCAATAGGATGGGGGACATAGTCAATACTACTGAAAATATGGAAGTAAAATGGATTTTGCGTTTAGGAGCACACAAAGGTTTGGGTTTGAATGATAGTGTTCCATTGAAGTCAGTGCTAAAATCTAGAAGGTAAATATAAAATAAAAAATAATAATACTATTTTAACAAGAGAAGACTACATAAACACATGCAGGGTTTTGGGTCAATATGACAGTATTTGTTGAACTGCTTCTAGCATAGATATCACTAAAGACAAGCATTTGTTGAGATGTATGTATTAAAGCATATGTATTTACTAGGTGGACAACATGTGCATTTATTAGGCAGAATATATGTATTAAGTTGTTGAGTGTGTACTGCTTATACATTTATATATATTATTTTTACATATTTTTTATGCTTATACCCATGCACATAAGTAGTTACTAAATGGGGAACATGATTATATGTATTTATTCATTGACTTTTTATGTATTTTATTTATATTTATCCACATGTTCTGGTCTTTACATTTTGCGCATGTGTTTTTTAAACAGAGTTTTTCTGACTTCAGCAATTAACTAAGGGCAAAACATAACCATAGTAATTAATTGATTTCTGAGTGCTGAATTAACTTTGAGTGATAGGATTGGTTGTTTTAGTAATGAATTAAAGTATTTAAGTGCTGTTGCTGTTTGACTGAACTGTCTGATGAAGCAATGGTTACCACTGTGAAAGCGCTCACCATTTTGTATTCAAAAAGAAGATTTTATTTTGTCATGGTTCAGCTTCTTTATTCCAGCTACCTTCCTACTGGGCACCTGTGTTTCAACATCTTTAAACAGATAACACAAATTTAACTTTCTGGTGTACTTTTTTAAATCCAAAGTAATATCAGTAATGTCCACTCTCATTGCAGGTACAAAATTAATGCCTAACCTTAACAATTCGATATATTTGTTTAAATCAAAGTTAGACAAATTTAAAATGTGGTTTATATCTGTGTTGTACCTTACTTGTTGTCCGTTGACGAGTCGGATGCCTTCCGACCCTTCTTGCGTTTTGTCATGGGCTTTGCTTTCATTTGTCTCTGTTCTTTTTCAAAAACTAAAACAGTTTTCGGTTTTGCATCAAATTCCTTGTTATCGCTGATGTTAACAGATGGTGCTGTTGTTTCATCTTGTAGCATAATGGAATCAGCCGTAGTATTCATTACATCTGTAGAACCTTCCATGTTCCTTTTCTGATAAGAAAAAGCTTTTGAGGCTGATTCACTCCTGACAACATCAGCAAAAGAGGCAGGCCTAGTACGTCCACACTGTTTAAGGTGGACCTGCTTAGAAAACCGTGCATTTCGGTTAAAAAACAAAGAGTTCTTATTTTTGTTTAAAACAAACATAGAATAAGCATTGTCAGCCTCATATGCCATCAGATCGCAATCTAATTTATTGTTTTTTGTTGTAGTAACTGCTTTCTGATATTGATCTACATCTTGAAGCATAAGAAAATATTCAAATCTCTCACAAAAGACAAATTGAAACTTAGTCTCTATAGCTTGTTCAACCTTAAAGATCTCTTCCTTGAGATCTTTCATAGTGTTGCTGTTATGTTCTATAAGTAACTTGAGAAAATTAATGCCAGCTTCATTAAAAAACTCTTTAAGTTTGTTGAAAAAAGGGTCTTTCTCTGTAAGACCATTGGGACACTTAAAAACCTGAGTCCCTTTGGTATAATGTTTAATTCAATACATTTAAGAAAATACCTGTTTTCAATGTCAATGCTTTTGTATTTTTTCAACAACTTGCTCAAAATGTCACACTGCTCTCTTTATTCAGTTAAATCAACAGGATCACTCAGTCTCAGTCTCAGTCAATCTTGATGGATCTATTATTAAAAATCAACAGGATCACTCAGTCTCAGTCTCAGTCAATCTTGATGGCTCTATTATTAAAAATGTTATTTTAAGAAACTGGAGAATTGTTGAAGGCAATCACAATTTAACAAAATGTGTGAGCATTAAGCCCAGTTTTGTGTGTAGGAATGATTTTAACTTAAAAAGTTTGTTGGAAAAGGGCAGGGACTCATTACTAATTGGGATTAGCAAAGCACATGGGATGCATCAATGCCATACATGCAGCATGTGCAGGTATATTTCGGTAGGGCCTTTTATAGACTTACCACATCTGCCCTATACCATACCAGTGACAGGCTATTTTTCTTGCAAGAGCCTTGGAGTTGTTTATATTGCGATTTGCAGCACTTGTTCAAAATTCTATGTTGGGATGACCACTAGGCTCCTATATATTAGAATTTGGGAACTTGTCAACAGTATCAAAAATAAAAGCAGTAAGAATGCTTTATATAGACATAGCATTGAATGCATTAATTTAAAAAAATATATATTTTCTGTCCTGAAACAGGGACATTTAAGCCTAAGAGTGGGAATTTTAAAAATGATCTTGAACAGAGAGAAACTAGATGGCAAATAAAGTTAAGGGCTAACATTTCCCCAGGTTTAAATGATGCTATTAATATCAAATGTTTTTTTTAAAAGAACACAGAGTATATGTTAAAGCCGCTAAATAAAAAAGCACTTTAGTTTTGTTTTATTTTATGCATTGCCTTTTTAAGCATTTGATTGAATAATTACTTCATTCAGTTGAGATGTGAGCACCTATTTATGTTTAGAGTATTTAAACATGGCTTGAAATTCATGTAATTTGCATTTCTGATGAAGTCTGGTTGGAAGAAAGTGATGAATAAATAGATTTTATGCTAATATAGTTGGTTCATTTTTGTTTTCACCCGAGCAAGTATTTATATCAGTTTTATTAGTTTTATTTTGTTCTTGCATTTATTAATGTCTGCAAATACCATGACTAGGGAGCCTACTGTATTGTCCTTAGGGGTGAACTAATTGCTACTCTAGAAGAGTGAAATTTTTTGAAATGGTGTTATAGCTTCCAGATGCTATAACACGTCTTAGCAAAGCTCTATGTTTGTGTGTATTATGACACATATCTGTTAGATTCTTGTTCAATTTCCTAGTAAAGGGGTAGTGTGTGAAACAAAGTCAGATGACCAGATGTATGTGATGTCATTCTGTAATCCTACTAGATGAGACAGAAGTCTCAGTGTACTCTTTTCTGGAATGGAACTGACAAGACCACTCACCCACTTCATCTTGCCTTATTTTATGAAGTAAGTATGAACAGTAATTATTTAGATCAGTGAGGAAAATATAATGAGATTAGTAAAGCATTGTTTTTCTGTATCTGTGTGAGTCTCTCCATCTGTGTTATTTTTAATATTTCCTGTGCTGAAACTCTGGTGTTTATTGCAAATAGATATTCAGCATGTTCATGTTATTTATTATTTATTATTAAATATATTTAAACTTTTTATTGTGGCTGGTCTCTTAGAGAATATTTTAACCTTTGAGAGTACTTATATTTATTTGGTGACACTGTGGCTGCTGCTGAAAGCCTTGCTGCATTGGTCAAACACTACCATTTATATTAGTATTGATTTTTCCAAGTATAATTGGGTACTCTTGTAAGAGCCTTAGAGTAGTTGACTTTGGAGTGTTCTTATAGTCTGGGTAGGGGGGGGCATAGCTAGTAGACCTGTGCCAGCCTTTCCCAGGAGTGTGTGTGTGTGTGTGTGTGTGTGTGTGTGTGTGTGTGTGTGTGTGTGTGTGTGTGTGTGTGTGTGAAAATCAAATCTCAAAGAGTGTGATTTTCAGCTACATGGAGCAGGGATACAGATAACTGGCTTCACAGAGAGGGTGGTGGAGGACTTGGCTTGGAACACTCAGTTGAGGACACAACTCTATAGCTGTGGTCAGTGTGGAGTCTTATTTGGGGCCTAGTAAGAGAGAGAGAGAGAAACCCAACCCCAGGATGGGAGTGTATTCCCTGTGTGGTCTTAATGAAAATTATGAGCTGCATCTGGAAATACTGGGTGTATCTATTTTTGTTCCAAGTGAACGTTCCTCATCTGTGTCAGTGGTGAGGATTCAGGCTCCTTGATTACTGGCCCAAAGGAGGGGCATCACAATGTGCACCACGAGTATTTTGTGTATTGAAACTCATAAAATGTTGCTAGCCTGATTAAAAAAAACTCTTAATAAAAACATCTCACATTCCTGGAGATCCTCAAATGACTGACTACGCTTGTGTTGTATGTCCTGAACAGAATATGCTTATATTTAAACTGAATAGCCCATATATGCGCAGCTACCTCCAATGAAAAAAATTACAATTTCATAATAGATGTTTTCCTTTGTTTGTCTCTTCATTCACACAGCCACACCCCTGCAAAACACTTCCCTTAAAAATAACTCTAAAATCCTATGCTCTCAGTGTTATCTGTGAAATAATGGCATCTCCAGTTCAAAGTCTATTGCTAGCATAAAAACTTTGTGTTGAAACACCCACCAGAGAAAAAACTGCAACACTCCCAAATCTGCCCTGTTATTCTTTATGCAACAAAAAAAAGTTAAATGACAAAAAACTAAGCGACCTTTTCCTGCAGCTTCATACAACCCATACCCTTCACTATCTGTCTTCATGTAAATTATATACCTATGGGAATGACCCTGCAAGCAAAGTCCAAGAGTCCATTGTAGCTCTGCAGCTCTTTTAAGTTGGTCTTCCTGGCTATCATTATGATTGAAATCTGTGCCCCACCCTCTTCAGCACTTTTACTAGTAGCATGTAAACCCCCAAAGTATCTGTCTTGATGCCAGTGATAACAGGCAGTCCCCAGATCTTCATTCTTGATCTCATCCAGTGAAACATGAAATTATTAACAAACCTTCCAAAACCTGCACAGCCATTTCTCACATTCCCTGATGCTGAAGGACATGAAAAGAGAAAATCATTCAGATAAAGACTAGCCAGCAATGCACCTGATCCATGCATCATGACTCTTCACTCTGAGAATGAACTAAGTTTCTCCAAAGACAGTGCACACAACCTCATACCCCACTGGCATGCAGTGTTCAGCATAATAAAACCCATCTGGTTTAAAGTCCAACTGTTCTTGCATTTGCTATGTCATTATTTTGAGTACTTTTATTATGTTCAGTTATTTATCTCATGAGGCATAGGACATAAATGTGTCCTATTCCAACCGCAGCAGCATTGACTAATGCCACGTCTGTGTATCATAATTGACTCATTCATTTACACTCCACTTGCTTCTCCAGTGCCCATGCCACTAATCAGTCTTGGGTCACTTGGTTTATAGTTAGGGCTTCATCACTTTATGCTATGGAGCCAAGCAGATAGTTGGCCAGTTTGTGTTATAATATAAGCTGAGCTAAAATTTTCTTAATGATGAGCTCCACATATCTAGATGAGTATTCAGGAATTTTTATAAGTCCACAGGGGTATCAATTTGTCATTCTGAGACTTGTAACTGCAAGTCTTTGCACTGTGCGACTGAATGAGCAAATATGCAGACTTACATATACCAATCCCAAGATTGCTGTTGCTTGAAAATCCAGGTAGAAATAATTAGAAGCAAACACATAGTCCACAGGGGTATCCATTTGCCGTTCTGGGACTTGTAACTGCAGGTCTTTGCATAGTGAGACTGAATGAGTGAAAACGCAGATTTACATATAGCAGCCCAAGATCGCTGCTTCTTGCAGTACTCCCTGTTGTCTATGGATTGCAGTCTCTGAGCTGATATATAGATTAATATAAAGAAAATATCTAGATAGATAGATAGATAGATAGACAGAGATATGTATACATTTGTGAGGCTTCATATTCCTTTGACTCACAGTGCAAGTCTCGGAATTAAACAGGGAGCCATCCATAGGGGAGATGCCAGTGACCCAAAGTTCAGGGCAGGAATAATGTAAATTAAAGAGTTTGATTCCAAAAAAATCCGAGTTATTTCTGGAAATTTTGAATAGAAATTTAGTTTTGTTAAACTAGTGACAGAGCTTATGGAAAACGTTTTGCAGGCATGATTTAAATTCATTACAATCATTGTTTCTTCTTAGGAGTAAAAGATCATCAGCTGAGAATCATACGAAGATGTCTAAGATCCATAGATACGTTATTAATAAAACAAGAAGAAAACTATGTGGACTAAAATCAAATTTGGTGATATTTATTTATTTGAATTTGTTAACCAGAGTGGTAAAGTATTGATCTTAACAGAACAATTTCTGTCTCAACTTACAGAGAGAAAGATAATCTGTAAGTTAAAAATATATATGTAAAAGCAAACAAAAGATTACAAAAGCATATTACATATGATATGAGTGTAGGAAAGTAAAGAAATTATTAAAAGTTAAATCATAAAGTAAACAGCAACCGGATATAGTTTCTTTTTGCCACCTACTAAGTCACTTTCGAGAAGGAAGTTGAGTGCCTCCAATGCCCTATTCTTTGCTATTGCAACTCTTTTCTTAGCTTCTTTGTTAGCCAACCAGTATTCCTTCCTAGCCTTGTCCGTCTTTTGTATCTCCCACTTTTTCCTGCATTCCTTCTTTCTTTTGATTACTTCCTGGATTTCTGCATTCCACCACCAGTTTCCTTATGTACCTTATTTCCATACCTGGCTCAGCCACATATCTGTTCTGTAGTCCTCACACATGCTGTTTTGCTGTCATTGTTCTTCAACTCCACCTATTTCCTCCTCTTCTTGGGGTTTTACAGTCCTGAGTAACTCCTTGAACTGTTGTACTTTCCCTACAGTCAGTTTCCAGGTCTTCAGCTTGGTCTCTGTTGACCTTAGAACCTTCTCTGACCACTGTTTGCACCTGATTATAGCAACAAGTCTTTTATTATGCTGTGAGCTTGACTTTGCAATTACTGATTCTACTACTCTTTCCTTACTAGGAACTACCTGAACTGCATGTGGACTACTCTTGTGTGTGATCTATCAATTTGTGATAGTATCAAGCCATCTGCCAGGCAGAAGGCAAAAGTCTCTTTCTTTAGTCCTGTTGCCTCACCCATGTGTCCTCATATCCTGTTCTGTCTGGCCTGATATGTGCATTCAAATCACTCATTATCAACACCAATTCATGCTGCCTTGTAACTTCTATCTGAATGCACTGTTTTCCTTACTATCACAACCCTGCTGTGGGGCATAGGCTGAGATTATGAATACTGCCCTATCATTTCACTGGAGTCACTGCATTATGAAGGCTGTCTCTCACCACAATTCCAACACCATTTTTAGCATGTTCTACCCTTGAGTAGTAGATCTGGATCCCAAACCAAGTGGCTTTGCTGCACTGCCCTTCCATCTGGGAATCATCCACAAAACCTGCTGGAAAGACAGGTTTGTCTCCCAGAGGCTGCCCCATCTCTGGAATAGACTTCTCATACACATCAAACAGAGTACCTCGCTGACCATCTTTAAGCACAACCTTGATGAGTGGATGAGAAATCACAAATTTGATCCAGGGGTTCCACTTGTGTCCTTCATTGACTGGGGTGACAGGTGCTGACTGATGTTTTTTTGGGGGATAAACTCTTGGCTAGGCTTGTAAGGGCCACAGGGCCATTAGCCTAGTAACCTCCTATGATCCTATAGTTTCACAGGTTCATAGGTGTGTACTAGGCTAATGGCCCAGGAGCTTTTACAAGCCTAGCCCCTAGGATTACCCTGGCATCGTGCCATCCGACCTTAGTTCCCAGTGCCTCTGTTGAGTACAACCACCGGAGTGATCCACAGGGTGAATTTTCTATTTCCCATCCACTCATCAAGATTTCTCTTGAAGAGGGGCAGTAAGGTGGTCTGCTTGACATGTATGGGAAGTCTATATTCCATAGCATGGGTAGTCTCTGGGTTATGAACCTGTCCCTCCAGCATGTTCTGTTGATTTTGGTAATGAGGTTGAGGTCTTTGGAGTGTGTGGTGTGGCAGGATTGGGATTTCTTTAGATGTAGCATTTCTAACAGAGCTGGGTCAGAAATGGCTTTGTAAGTCAAGTAAAAATCGCCTCTAAGTAAGCGATATGAGACAGAGAATAGATGGAGTTTTTTGAGTCTGTCCATACAGGACAAGTGTTTAAGGCCTAGGATCCTCTTTGTGAGGTACTTTTGTGGCCTCTCCAGTTGTTGCAGGTGGCTAGTAAGGTACATGCCAAATGGGGCATTGTACTCGATAATTGGCCTAATGAGGAAAGAGTAGAGAGAGACAATGACTTCTTTCTTCCTGAATGCAAAACCCTTAGTAATGAGATGTGCCACATAGAAGGACTTTCTGACCACAGTGGCAATGTGGTGAGCAAATGAGAGGTTGCTGTCAACCTGTGTTTCCAGATCTCTTATAATGCCTTCTGTGTTCAGTGAACTACCATTGATGTGGTAATTCTTGGGAATTGGGTTTTTACCAAAGGGGATGATGACACATTTTTTGGCATTGAGCATAAGACCATGGTTCTGACACCAGTCGTTGGTCTCAGTGAGACCTTTCTGTAGGATGTCAACATCTCTTGGGGAGTTAATAATAGCTCCCAACATGCAATCATCTGCGAATTTTGTCAGCCAGAGTCCCTTCGTGTTGGCCTGAAATTCAGAGAAGTAGATACCAAACAGGAGAGGACCCAGGACCAAACCCTGTGGGACTACACTCGTGACTGGTCGGCAGTCTGACTTGGAGTCAACTACTTTCACACTGTGGGTTCTATCTGTGAGCCAATTTGCAACCCACCTAGTGATATAGGGATTTATGCCTAGCTTAGTGAGTTTTTCTATGATTCCTGAGTGGGGAATGGTATCATAGGCCTTGGACAGATCAAGGTAGGCTGTATGAACCACCTTGCCTTCATCCACAGCTCTGGTGACTGACTCAAAGAAGTCGACCAGGTTGAGCAGACATGATCTACCCTTCACAAAACCAAACTGTGTGGGATCCAGTGTTTGGAGATTCCCTATATCCTTGTTTATTAGGTCCATGATGATGCGTTCCATAGCTTTGCAAATCAGACTCATCAGGCTAATGGGGAGATAGTTCCCAGGGTCTGAAGTCGCTCCTCCTCTATGGAGGGGATGACTGTAGCAGTTTGCCTTTCGGTAGAGACAAAGCCTGAGGTGAGGCTGTAATTGAACAGGGCACACAGGTGAGGTGCCAGTTCACTCTGTAGTTCATGTAGAACACAGCCAGGGATATTGTCAGGTCCCATAGAAGCTGTATTCTTGGCCTTGGACAGTGCTGTTTTAACCTGTGCAGCAGTAATACTGGGTGCCCGGCAATCTACTGGTATTGTGATTGGTCCTTTGGTGGGGAGAGAGGGGTAAAGTTGGCACTGAATCTGTCGGCCAGTATATTGGCAATATCTGTTGGCTCAGTATAGGAGGTACCATTGTGGAGTAGCTCAGAGCAAATCTGGGTATTGCCATGGAGATTCTTTACATAACTATAGAAGGCCATGTGGCTGCCATTTCTATCTGCTGCAATTCTGTTTTCATAGCTAGCTTTAGAGGATTTGATGAGGGATCTCAGCTTTTTGCTGAGGCTGATAAGGGAGCTTTTCCATTCTTGGGACTTCACCTTATTCTGCATCAGTTTCCTCCTTCTGTTGTAGAGTTTGTTTATGGCAGGGAACCACTGGATTGGTTTACTTTTTTTTGGAGGAGAGCATCTTGGTTCTATTGGGTGTGGCGAGATCCATGCATTTGTGTATGCGTTTGTACAGTGCACTGGTGTATGATTTGGCAGTCATGCAACTATTCTCCATTTGCATGGGTGCCATTAAGTTAGCTACCTCTGTTTTTAGGAGCCCAAACTTAGCTTTGGAGAAGTTTTTCATGGTGGTTACATTTGCGGGTGGGGTGGGGTTGGGAGGGATGTGGATTTCCAAGCTGATTAGTTTGTGGTCAGATCTAACCAGGGAAGAGTTTACTATTGGTATAGAGCAACGGTCGCCCATGTTCATAATGACAAGGTCAAGGATGTTGCTACCTCTAGTGGGGGTAAGAACAAGCTGGTCCAGGGCATCGGAATTAATAAATTCCAGGAAACATTGTGCAAATGTATTAGTACATGAGTTGTTTTCCCAGTTAATGGAGGGGGAAGTTGAAGTCGCCCTGTATGAGATTTTTAGGTTGGACCCTAATATTCTCCAGGATGCTTAGGAATGTGGAGTGTGAGTCTTGGGACATGATTGGGGACCTATAGCAGGCTACAACCTGAATTGCTCTTACCCAATCTTAGTGTGCCTGAAGTATCTCTGATGCTTTATGTTGGGCTACCAGTCTGGAGGTGTGCACATCCTTTATGAATATGGAAACACCACTGCCTTTGGAGCTTCGGTCCAAATTCTGGGGCCTAAAGGTGTGGAATGAGTTATAGCCTGGTAGTGCAGGGGTGCTTTCTGCTGCCTTGAACCAGGTCTCTGTTACAGCACAAATGTCAATGTTTTAAGGAGTGCTTCGAGTGAGTGCATTTTGAGATTTAGACTTCTAGCATTAAGCAGCATGACCCTCAGATTGGATTTGTTTGTAGCTGTTACAGTGGTAATTTGGTCTTTGGAACACTGCCTAAAAAGGCACTATAGGGGTGGCAAGAGCCTTGGCCAGTATCCGGAAGCCCAGGGGTGACAGATGCAGGCCATCTCTGGCAAAGCATTGAGGTCTGTCAGTCATGTCATCCCAGGCACACAGATACTGGATCTCCTTAGAATGACACCAGAAACTTAGGCAATTGTTGAAATCAATCATTTTCTGCTTGTACTATGGTATCATTCTGGGTGATGGTATGATGCTGCTCAGAGCTAGGGTCATGCTCACCTGGCTTACATAATCCAAGAGCTCCTCCAAGTCTCTTTTCATGAAGTCCAGGGAGGTACGTCTCAGGTCATTCACACCCACATGTACAATGACAGAGTCATATTTGTACCTATTTTGAGGGATATGAATGCATGCGTTATGTGGCGGATCCTAGCACCTGACAGGCAGTTGACTGTTACTTTCTCCTTATTCAACCCAGTGAGTGGGACATCAGTGTGCCTCACTATTGAGTCACCTATGACTAGTGTGTTGGGCATGCTGTTTTGCCTTAGGGGCTTTGGTTGAGTGGCACACTGTTTAGGAGAGTTATGTGTCTCATGATTAGTGTTGTGTTGTGGTGGTCGAGTACATTTCTGCCTTGGAGGTCTATGCTGTTGCTGTTTGGGTAGATTTTTATTGAGAGCCTCCACAAAGGTGGGTGTGTGGTTTGTGTTTCTATATGAAGGCAGTGCTGGTGTGTGTTCTGGAGGCCTATGTGTTCCATGTGGTGTGGTGCAAGTTTTGACCAGCTATTCCAGTCTTGGCTGGAGAGTGTGTGGCTTCCAATTTGGATATATAATTGTATCTCTTGCAGGTCTGAGGGTTGGGAGGTAAGAGGAGATGGTTGTCACATGTACGTGAGGCAGATGCTACATTGCCTCAGGATGCCCATGTTCACCATGTTAATAGGAGAAAGCACAGGGAACTGCCCTTTAGACATGCCTGGAGGGGGTGGGCATTAATAATAAGTACTGGAGCTGTTTCTTTGTAGAACATTTAGTGCTGGCAGCACTTTTGTGTGCTACAATAATTGCTATAAGAAGTCTGGTAAAGTGCTAGACTAATAACCTAGTAAAAGTGCAGGAAAGAACTAGCAGATCTATGGGAAAATTTGAAGAGCAGACTTTGGCACCATTCAGAAGCTTACAAACAGTGAAAAACAAGTGTCGAACCAACACGGCTGGGCAAAAACCTCTGTTTATTGAACAAAATAGAAAGTAATAAAAAGTGAGCGCTTTTGCGATAACACTATTGCTTCCTCAGACTAATAAACAAGTAGAAAGACATGCATTTAAAAAGGAAGCTTCCCTTTTAAACTCATGTCTTTCTACTTGTTTATTAGTCTGAAGAAGCGATAGTGTAATCGTGAAAGCGCTCACTTTTTATTACTTTCTATTTTGTTCAATAAACAGAGGTTTTTGCCCAGCCATGTTGGTTTGGTACTTGTTTTTTACTTCATGTTTACACAGCTTTCTTGTACCGCACCTTTCACCTTTTCCTGTGTATTTTTGCTTTTTGAGCTTACAAACAGTCCTGTATATAGCAAATCTGTATCTGGACTAGACTAGTTACAGGAAAGGCGGGAAACAAGCGAACAGTGGCTTTTCAACCAGAAAGTTGAAAGATATGGAAAAACTGCTCAAACGGCCAATAAACTACAATTTCTAGGCCAGAAACCACTCCTCTTGTGGTAGATAGGCTATCTAGTGCTTACCACTCCCACTGATAAGCTAGAAGGCTTCCCTCCAACATAGAAAGGCTTGGTGGGCTCAGAAGCTTACAAACAGTCATGGATACAGCAAATCTGTATCTGGACTAGAGTAGTTACAGGAAAGGTAGGAAACAAGCTTAGAATTTTTTTTTTTTTTTTTTTTTACAGAAAAGCAGCTAAAACAATTCAAGTCAGTGCAAGCTAGCACACCTGAGCGTGTAGCAACATTAAAGCAAATACAGTTTAAATTAATGCAATTTATTCAAACTGTATTCTGAACTGAATTCAATTATTGTTGTATTCATCTATGAACAGTACTAAAACTCTAACAGTTAATCTAATAGCTAGCAAGTAGCCCATTCAACCATGCCCACTGCTGAGATGTATTCTGTCTGTATTTATATTCCAGTTTGAAAATGCTAATAATGTTGTTTAAATGTATCTTGTCTGTCTTAAAATTCCTAGATGTAATATCTATTACTGTTAATCATTGTGAGCTTGTTCTTAAATGTCAGTATAAAACATTTAATGTTGTTAGTTATTGTGGAGCTTTTCTCCCCAGGCCTCCACTGTAAATGGACCTAGTCCAGTCAGACTTTCCTGGTAAACAAATGTAAAATAAAAAAAAGAAAATAAAGTGTGCCAAAAATATACTTATCAGCTGAGAAGCACACTTAGAACACAAGGAGATTGATTCTAGCAACATTTTTTTTGTTTTTTTATACATAGGATATCCCAGCCTCCTCTGTGCCATCATGTTCAGTGACCTTACAGTGAGTGTAATCATTCTTAGTTCAGGTTGATTGGTTTAACGTCAAGCTTTCACTCAACAGAACTATCCCAGGTAACCCAGGCTGGGTGATTGTTCTATACAACTTTTCTTCCTTTAGGACACTATGTACAGTCTGCACTGCTGCCCAGAGCTCCATTCATTGATGAGTCTGAGATGGAAACACTCAGCATGTTTTTTGGAGGTGGGAGGAACCAACAGAGACACAGGGAGAACATGCAAACAAGTCATTGGCTGGAGGTCAGAATCAAACCTTGAACTCTGTGCATAGGAGATGAAGACCTTAACCATTATGCCACCTGGTCTCTCTGGATTTGCTGCTGGTCTTTAAATTTTCTTATAGCATCTTTAATTTCTTGTAATTAAATTGGGTTGGATAATACTGTCTGGTGATTAGGATTATTCTGGGGAAATTTAATATGATCTAAATAATGTTTTTTTTCCCTCCATTTGATTATATATATTAGTATTTTTTCATAGAAACCGTGGTAGAGCTATTCAAATGCTGATATTATATTTGGGGTATGTATGGTGAGTTGTATTGTTAACCTTAATTTCATATATATATATATATATATATATATATATAGAGGAGAATTTTGATTAAGTGTTAATATTGCTAATAATTTAGAAGGGGGTTGTGCACATTCAGAATAATTAATTAATATTTTATTTTCATGCTAATTTAATTGTGGTAAGTAAGGTAGAATGTGTTGTTTCTTTCTGTTCTTTAATTTGTAGTTCTGTTCTGGAGTAATAGTTTGTATCTAGTGAGTGAAGAGGTCCATTTGGGGAGTAGTGTTGTAGGATGTGAGTTAGGCTATGGCATTTTTACCTAGACACTTGTTTGATTAAGTTATTAGGAACAAGTGTTTTATTTGCCAAAGAGGCCTGTTTGGTGAATAGTACGGAAGGATGTGAATTAGGCTAGGGGATTTTTCAGGTCTATGAAAAAGATTATGTGTAGTTAGTAGTTGAGGTAGAGGCAGGGAGTGAGGTGGTTCTAGCTAGTGTAGCTGCTTTAGCAATTCACATTGGTGAGATTTGTATGTCACGTTAGCAGTACATTTGGTTACTTTATTGTAGCATTCCTCAAAGAGATTGTCCTGGGTTGCCAGAAGATTAATGGGCTTTGGGGCTGCCCATAGGAGCATTGGAAGAAGGGAATCTGAAGTAATGTATTTTCTTGCATTGTTTTTAGGTAAGGGTTATCATGTAGAGGGGACCAATTTTTCAATGAACTTTTTTTATTACATCTTCTACATGGTACTCAGATTTCAAGTTGTCATCAGTTGTTGCACAAAGTAGCTTAGTGTGGGTTACTAATTCAATTTTTATGTTGTCAGAGTGAAAAGAGATGTCTGCACAAAGAGTTATTTTTAGAAGAATAGGATGAGTTTGGGTTTTTGAGGATTTAGAAGTTGAGAATCAGATAGTCATGTTTCAATAGAAGTAAAGGCATCCTGGGTTAGTGTTTGCAGTGTATCCATTTTTTAGCAGCACAGATCAGAGGGGAGTCATCCACATATTGGATGATATTTGCATTTAAAATAGTTTTTTCTCCAAACTTGCATTTTATCTGTCTTTGGCCTAGCACTCTTGTGTGGGGTCATTTACTGCACTGTTATAACTTGTTGATACTTGTGAACATCTGCTATCTCTGAAAAAACAAAAAAAAAAAAAATCTTGCTTTTTTCCACTTTTCTGAGATTTAAAAAAGTTCAGTTACAGGCTTGCTGTTCTTGAATTGTTTGTAAGTTTCTCTGAGGCCATTTTTTGCTTGGGCTAAAGGGAAGTCTCTCTGTTGATCAGTGGCAGTGAAAAACATTGAGCAGCCTGCCTGCCCCTGTGGGAGTGGTTACTGACTTGAAACTGCAGTTTTATTGGCCATTTTGGGTCAATTCCAAAACTCCTTCATCTTCCTCTCTTAAAACCTGGTTGCCTCACAGTTTTGGCATCTTTTCAGGCTTGTTGGCTGTTGGTGAAGCACCCACCAAGAGGAGAAAACGCTGAGAGAAGAAAGGAGCCACTTTTGAGATTTTAAGTATTTTTCCTCTGTTTATTTGCTAAGTTTTTCTGCATAGCCGCCTATTTTGAGCATTTTCTGGCTTGTTAAATTTGATTTCTGCATTAGTAACTGTATTTACAGCACAACCTAGAGCTGTTTACTGAATTTCCTGTTTGCACTTATTTTTAAAATCGTTTTTTTCTCAAAACTTGCATTTTATCTGTCTTTGGCCTAGCACTCTTGTGTGGGGCCATTTACTGCACTGTTATAACTTGTTGATACTTGTGAACCTCTGCTATCTCTGAAAAAACAAAAAAACAAAAAAAATCTTGCTTTTTTCCCACTTTTCTGAGATTTAAAAAAGTTCAGTTACAGGCTTGTTGTTCTTGAACTGTTTGTAAGTTTCTGTGAGGCCATTTTTTGCTTGGGCTAAAGGGAAGTCTCTCTGTTGATCAGTGGCAGTGAAAAACATTGAGCAGCCTGCCTGCCCCTGTGGGAGTGGTTACTGACTTGAAACTGCAGTTTTATTGGCCATTTTGGGTCAATTCCAAAACTCCTTCATCTTCCTCTCTTAAAACCCTCTTTTGCGTGGTTTTGCATGTTTTTGTGCATAGCGCAACAGCGGGCAATGCCGCCTAATTGGGTTTAAACTATTTCTGGCTTCACAAAGTCTGCTCTTCACTTTTTCCCTTAGAACTGCTCTATCTCTCAATTTAAACACCATATTCTCATTCTAAGGCCCTTCACTGGTCCAATTAAGTAATCCTACAAGTTAGCACTATTAAACCAGAAGCACTACTTACTCTTATACTCTCTATGATTACCCTGTCCTCTATTGGACTGTCTTAAATTCAGTTTCCCTATTACTCTAGCATGTCCAAAGGTCAGTCAATGGTTTCCTCTCCAGTCCAGCTGATGAATCTGGGAATTTTGAGGAAATGTTACAATTGTCTCATGTACACGGACAACCCTCTCCTCCTCCAAACAGGTTCAAATATATGTGAGAGATGCAACAATTTAGCCAAACTGGAGGCTGAGCTCTCTCATCTCAAAACTGGTGTAACCAGTCAGGAGGAGAAGGTAACCTCACACAACACAATTCCAGTATCACATAGTCCCACCACATCAGCGAACCAAACACATAAATACACAAAAACATACTCGGAGGTTCTAAATAAAAATCTACCTAAGCAACAGAGACCTCCAAAGCAGACATCCAAGCAAACGCTACCTCAAAACAAAACACACACAACACATAACCCACAAAGTCTATGTGCCAAGCAGCCACAGCCCTTAAGGCTGAATAACACACCTGATACTCTTGTTATAGGTGACTCTATTGTCAGACACACTGACGTCCCACTCACCAGGCTGAATAAAGAGAAGGTCACGGTGAGCTGCCTGTCGGGTGCTAGGATCCGACACATAACGCAAGCACTCAGGTCACTCCAAAGCAAATACAAATATGACTCAGTCATTGTACATGCTGGTGTGAATGACCTGAGATGTACCTCCCTGGACTACATGAAAAGAGACATAGAGGAGCTCTCTGATCATGTAGCCCAGGCTGGTATGACCCTGACCTTGAGCAGCATCTTACTCTCACCTAGAATGATGCCACAGTACAAAGACAAAATGATCAATTTTAACAATTGGCTAAAATGTTGGTGTCATTCAAAGGGGATCCAGTGTCTGTCAGCCTGGGATGACATGCTCGACAAGCCATGTTGCTTCACTAGGGATGGCTTGCACCTGCCACCACTGGGCTTTTGGATATTGGCAAAGGCTCTTGCCACCCCCATAGTGCCTTTTTTAGGCAAGGCTCAAAAGTCAAACCCACCCCCATAGACAGCACAAGGAACAAGAAACTAAGGGTAATGCTGCTAAATGCCAGAAGTCTTAACCTCAAGATGCATGCACTCAAAGCTCTCCTCAGTATGGAGAACATCGATATCTGTGCAGTGACAGAAACCTGGTTCAAGGCTCCAGAGAGCACCCCAGCACTACCAGGCTATATCTCATATCATGCTTTTCGGCCCCAAAACCCGGACCGAACCACAAAAGGATGGGGAGTTTCCATATTTATCAAGGATATCCACACCTCCAGGTTAGTGGCATTGCACGAAGTATCGGAGACCATCCATGTGCAACTAACAGTGGGCAAGACTGCTTTTCAGTTTATAGCATCCTACAGACCACCCTCTCAAAGTCAGGAATCCCACTCGGCTTTCCTGAAAACATTGGAGAACATGAAGATCTCTCCGAACACCATTATATTGGGTGACTTCAACTACCCAAAAATTGACTGGGAGCACTACTCAAGCCCCACCACCTTAGCCCAAAGATTCCTGGAAATTATAAACTCAAATGCTATGGAACAACTGGTCACCACTCCCACAAGAGGGGACAACATACTAGACCTGATCATTACCAACATGGGGACTCTATGCTCCACACCAGAAGTATATCCCTCATTGGTAAGATCAGACCATAAATTAATTTCACTGGATGTCCACATCCCGACCCCACCCCAGCCCAGAAAACCACAGTGAAAAACTTCTCAAAAGCGAACTTCTCACTTCTCAAAACTGAAGTGGAATCCTTCAAGGCCCCAGGGCCAGTGGAAACTACGGCCCAAACTGCAGAATCCTATATAAATGCATTCTACGGACATCTCCAGGAATGCATGGATCATGCTATCCCAAACAAAACCAAGACCCAATCATCCAAAGGCAGGCATCTGGTCTGGTGGACCCCTGCCATAAATAAACTGTTCAACAGAAGGAGGAAGCTACTACATGATAGAGCAAAATCCCTTATAGGGAAGGCATCTCTGATCAGTACTAGCAAAAAATTACGATCCCTCATAAAATCCTCCAAGGCCAGCTTTGAGAGAAAAATTGCACAGGACACCAAAGACAATCATAAGGCTTTTTTCAGTTATGTTAGAAACCTGGGATGCAACTCCCAGACTTGTTCTGAGTTGATTCTAAATGACAAAAAATACACTGAACCCACAGACATCGCCAATATCCTGGCAGACAGGTTCAGTGCAAACTTCTCCACCCCCTCACCCCCAAAAGAGCAAGTATCTATCCCGGCAGAGGGCTGCCTCCCAAACATCTCAGATGCTCAGGTGAAGGCTGCCATCTCCAAAGCAAAAAACACTGCTTCCATGGGACCAGATGGCGTCCCAGGTTGCATCCTACATGAACTCCAAGAGGAACTAATCCCCCAAATAAAACAGCTATACAATCTCAGCCTCACTACAGGATATGTGTCCACAGAATGGCGTACAGCAACAGTGGTCCCACTCCACAAAGGTGGAGCCTCTATGGACCCTGGAAACTATTGCCCCATAAGCCTGACTAGCTTAGCCTGCAAGGCTATGGAGAGGATCATCATGGAGCTCATAAACAAAGACATTGGGGACCTACAGACACTAGATCCTACCCAGTTCGGCTTTGTCAAGGGCAGATCCTGCCTTTTGAACCTGGTTAACTTCTTTGAAACAGTCACCAAGGCCATAGATGAAGGAAAGGTAGTCCACACAGCCTATCTGGACCTTGCAAAGGCATTTGACACAATACCCCACTTGGGCATCATAGATAAGCTATCCAGCTTAAATATAAACCCCTATGTCACAAGATGGGTCGCAAACTGGCTCAAAGACAGAACCCACAGAGTGAGAGTTGCTGGAGCCATGTCAGACTCGAAACCGGTCACAAGTGGCGTCCCACAGGGTTCTGTCCTGGGACCACTCTTGTTCGGTATATACTTTTCTGAGGTACAGGCAAACGTGGGAGGACTATGGCTCACCAAGTTCGCAGATGACTGCAAACTGGGCACCATAATCAACTCTCCAGCTGACACAAACATCCTTCAAAAAGGTCTCACAGAGACAGATAACTGGTGCCAGCGCCATGGTTTAAAGCTAAATGCCAAAAAATGTATAGTCATACCCTTTGGCAAAAACAATGTGCCCACAAATTACCACATAGGTGGAAACCCATTAAGTACAGAGAAAGTTATTAGGGACCTGGGGACCCAAGTTGATAGCAATCTCTCCTTTGAAAACCACATTGCCAAAGTGGTTAGAAAGACCTTCTACATAGCCCACCTCATCACGAAGGGTTTCACATCTAGATCAAGAGAGGTAATCGTGCCCCTTTATTTATCCCTCATCAGGCCCATCATAGAATACAATGCCCCTTTTGGGATGTACCTTACCCGACACCTGCAGCAATTAGAAAGACCCCAAAAGTATCTCACCAAGAGGATCAAGGGTCTCAAACAGATGCCATATGCTGCTCGGTTAAAAATCTCCAGCTCTTCTCAGTTGCATACCACCTACTTCGAGGCGATCTATGCCTGACATACAAAGCTATGTCAAATCCAGAATTAATGGACATGCTCCACCTCAGTAAATCTAAATCCCTTAGAGCCACATGCTCGAGGGACTTGAACCTCAGCACAGAAATAAATAGAACTTGCTGGAGGGACAGGTTCATAACCCAGAGGCTCCCTTCGCTCTGGAATAGAATTCCAGTTCATGTGAGGCAGAGCACCTCACTGAATCTCTTCAAGAGGAATCTCAATAAGTGGATGGGGGATCATAGGTTTTTCCCAGGGATTACTCCCGTGTCACTATTAGACAGAGGCACAGTAAACTAAACCTTAAAAAGGGCACAGTATACTGAAATCAAGGGGTGGCGTAAGCCATACAGAATCGGGCTAGGCTTATAATTGCCCCAGGGCAGATAGCCTAGTATGAACCTATGAACCTATGAATCTATGTGGACATTCAGAAATATGTTGAATAAAAGAGGGCATAGAGCAGAGCCCTGGGGCACTACCACTGTTATTATTTTGCAATTAACAACCTGTTGTCTGTAGGATAGGTAGCTGCCAACCCAGGTGAGTGTAGGTGTACTTAGGCCTGGGGAGGAGACAATTTTTGTATAAGTTTTGTGTGTGAAATTGTGTTAAAAGCCTTTGATAGATCAAGGAAGACTGCAGAAACTAGGTTTCCTTCATTTTTGTTTTGATTTCTAGTGGTTAAGAGGTTAAGGAGGCTGTTAGTAGTGCTATGGTTAGGGTGGAAGCCATGCTGTATTGAAGATAGCAGTCTGAAATGAAGTAGAATGGTTGTGTTTGGTTACATTTCTCAAGGACACTTGAGAGTGGAAACAGAATAACTTTTGGTTGGTAGTTGGTAATATCTGTGGAAGTGCTGCCCTTCTCTAAGGATAATATGTTAATTTTTTTCAATAGTACAGGAAAGCAGCTTTCTTTAATGGATCAGGTAATTAATATGGAAACTGCATAAGTCAGACTGACTGATTCCATTTTATCGCATTCTCTGAGTGGGCTATTTGGGGCAGCAGTGGTAGGTTTCAGCAATTATTTTTGTTTTATGGTAGAGGTAGGAATGGGTTCCATGGAGGAAGTTTTATGGTAGAGTGTTGTTTTAGAGGGCGTTCTGGGGAAGCAAAGGTTGAGAGATTTAGGAGAAAACTTACAGAGCTGATGACGTGAGTATTGAACTGGGAGGCCAAGTTGTCTGATTGAGGAACACCAGAGTGGCTATGGTAGCTGACTTGGCCAGGATTTAGTCATTGGTTGACTGAAGACCAGAAGAGTTTTGGGTTCTTTTGATTCAAAGTTTGGAGATTGGTGTGATATAATTTCTTGTCAAATGCGATCCTTCTCTTGTTGCTGTTTCTGAGGTATTTGTATTTATTGTAGGTTACCTTCTGTCATTGTTTCTCCAGGTTTCCCTTACTTTCTAACTCTGTTTCATAAGTTATTTTATTTTATCTGGAAGGCTAGGGTGCTGGATTTGCTTTGATTCTTTTGGTTCTTAGAGTAGCATATATATTTAGAATATTGAGAAAAGTAGTGTTGAATAACTGAGATTGCATTGTCTAGCTGAACAGTTATTAAATGGTTCCAGTGTATTAACTTTTAAGTTTAAGATGAAGGCACCTTTTTGCAGGGAGGACAGATAGTGAGTACCATTGTGGCAGAGAAGTTTATGGATAGTGAGGTGGTCACTTATAATGAAGGTAGGGAGGTGGTTATAATTAGGGTGTTAGGGAAAGCACGTATGAAGACAATTTTGTTTGGGGAGTTGGTGAGGATTCAATCTAAGGTACATTTCCTGTCAGAATATTTATTTACCTAGTTGTGGATGTGATAAGTTGGGTTAGCCATATAAATTTATTATATTATCAGAAGTATCCTTGCTTATGGTCTGCCTGTCAATATTTACATCACCCATTATGATACTTTCCTATGGAAAATTTGAGGAAATCCAGGAAAAGAATTTTGCTATATTTGCGTTGTTGCCTGGAGGAATATAAATTCTTGTTTTGCAAAGAGATTTATGATTATTTAGTTTTAGAAGGGATATTTGGATTTTAGCATTTTTTTTTTTTTTTTTGCGGGAGGTGAGAAATGAAGAGTTAAGTTAAGAGAATTGTTGAAAAATATAGCAATACCACCTGCCTTTTTTTGTCTTGTCTTAGAATATTGTATCCTAGAGGTAGAAAAAGTCCTCATCTTTTATATCTTGCTTAAGCCAAGTTTCGTTAGCTAGAATGAGATCTGGTGAGTGGCATGCTATACAGACACTGAAGTCTGCTAGTTTATTTCTATTGCTTCTTAACTTATGTTAAAAAAGTGTAAGATGTATGACTTAGTGGCATGAGACGAGAAAAAGACTATGAACTAGAAACTGTAGAGGCTGATGTGTTGTGAGGAGGACCAGGGTTTAGGTGGACATTCCCACATAGTTTGAGTGTGCCATTTCAATTTGGTTTTGATCCTAAGTCCTAGTTTTAGGAGTATGGGATTTGGTGCTGGATGCCTGTTCTTTAACAGGTGAATGAAAGTTGAGGGGAATAAGTCTGAAAATATAATGAAGTTAGAGTGAGTAGTGTTTTGAGCCTGTGAAAAGATGCTTGGGATGGTAGTTTTTTTTGTTTGATTTTTTGGGTTGCAGATGATAAGTTAGGTGTGTTGGTAGTACTAGAGCAGGAATTATGATTAAGTAGGAAAGGAGCATGACCAGGGAGGTGTATGAAGAAAAGGAGGATATGATAGCTGGGCGCTATAGGTAATATGCATTTCAAGCTTATACATTCAACTTTCTTTAGTCAGTCATTATAGGTGACTCCCCCATGAGCACCTCCACTTAAATCGCAACATCTGCTTCTCTAAAATGACTTTTGTCACAAGTGGACTTAAATATAATGTTTTTACAGATTCCTAGCAAATGTTAACCTATCACATTTATTATACCTTTGCCTTCAAGTCATATGTCTGTGTGTCACAGATGCACTTTCTTAGATGGGGCAATGAATAAGAGGACCTCAAGGACCAGTAGTGCTTCTTTAGTATAGTAGTATAGTAGTATAGTTTCTTCTTTAAGTGAGCATGTCCCACTACTGCTAACAACACATAGAGAGAGTCAACCTCCTCCCAATGATACAGCTGCCACTTAAAAATATTTTATACAAACATTTACACATTCTCTTTTATCATCTTGTCCTCCGTGACTTTTCTCAGGTTAGTAGGTATTCTGATATTAATGCACCTATTCAGGAAGTCCTTAGTACCATTTCCACACCAAAGCACTTTTACCACTTTTCCTGTATCGTATTAATAACAATATGACCGCCAAGATTTTGGAAGTGGAGATCATGCTGTTCAGAAAAATTGACCATCATTTAGACTAATCAATATTATGGCTTATCTAGTGTTAGCTTTTCTTCCAACCTTAGTGTGTTCTTAAAGTTAATATATTTAAGGAAGAGGAAGGTGAGGGCAAAGTCTGTCATATGTGAAGTACAGGGGACTGTGTCTCCCTTAACAAAGTACTTGCTTTTACTGCTGATTTTATCATAACATTTGACTAGTTGCAGTTTTAAATTTAAAATGAAATGTCATGTTCCTAATTAGATACTAACATAAATAAGAATGTCAGTGACTAATCTGATTTCTGCAACCAACAGCAAAATATGTTCCTAAGAAATACATGTAAATGACTTAGAAAAATATAAGTTATTTTACAGACAGTCAGGACTCCGTCTTAGCAGTGTATAACTTCTGAAAAAAAAACAGACAATAAAATTCCAAATAGACAAAAAAAAAAAACAAACAAAACAAAGCTCTTATAATACTTCTCAAGTCTGACTTTCAAGTATTAATGTTCTGACCCAATAAACATGATAAATCATTTTTTAATTCTTTTGACTTGTTTCAGTTCTTCAACATCTTCAGCACCAGTCTGCATCTGCAACTCATACTGATTTCATGGGTTCCTATCAGATCGACAAAAAATCAAAATCTCGAACGCTTATATGAACAGAAATGCAGGTAATTGAAATCGATATTGTGAGATCGCGGCACAGTGAATCCCTCAGAGGTGGGGCAGTGATATAAGTGATGCACTCAGGAAGGTGTTCAGCCACCACATCATGGAATGATGTAGCTTTCATCAAAGGTGCATAGGAATATGCACTTGTATAGGGGAAGTTACACAGTTTATATATTCCACACCCAGAGGAGGAGCTAAGGCTTACAGTATTTATGCCTTCATTACTGTGATGTCAGAGAAGGCTAAAATTACCCTTGTGGCTGCCTGGATGATGACCCTTTCATAAGCTTTCAACCCTGCACTGGAGATGCCCAGTATAGGGTAACAAATGGGCTCTAGTCTGGTTAGGAGGGGCCTGATGGTTGGCAGGCACATAGGCTCCACTACAGTCTGTTTAAACATAGTTCAGCAAAACATGGTTCTTAAAATCCTTATCAAACTGTTACATCAAAGGCTGCCCACCAGTAAAATTTAACCTTCGGTGGTGGTGCTGCGGTAGCGTTGTCGCCTCACAGTTAGATGTTGCACATTCGATTCTCAGTTAGAGCGTCTTCTTTGTGTCGACATGCGTGAATGGGTGTTCCTTCATTGAAGGTTGTGCGTTAGGCCCAGCAAGCCAGCACGTAAAAATCTACTGCCAATCATTAGCGGAACGGAGTTCCGCTGTGGCAACCCCTAACCGGGAAAAGCCGAAAGACAGTTTTATAGATTATAGCAACGATGTAGACTTGACACAAGGATCCATTTCTGCAGAAAAAAAAATTGTTATGTACAAATAATACAATAGAAGCTGTAGAAAGTAGCAGCACAAGCTCAGCTGTATTGTATATCAGGATAAAGTCCCAACTAAGATTCAAATGAGCCATGTCCAAATAGGGGCTGGGTGCTGGTGGGTGAAATTAAGCAGCCAATGCCAACTTACTCATCCTGGAGGGGAAGTAGTGGTGGTTTCATTTTGCTAACCAGCATCACTCACTCAGTGGTGTGCAAAGCAACAGAGCTGCCAGGACAGAGGATGTGAGCTTGGCAATCCTGAGCCACTGATTCTAGTTCTCATAAGTAGTGGGCAGGAAGCACACACATACACGGGGAAGGTCCTGTGTTGACATGCATGTCACATCAGCCACCAATAATAGGGCTAGGGTCACCTTAGAAAAGCCCTCTTTGCTATAATGTCAAAATGATATAAACCATCTCCATGACTGCTTGGATGATGGCTCCTCTGTTTGGCTGTTGTTTCTGTGTGTGAGATATGCAGTATGGGGCAATAAATGGAGTCAAGACTGATAATGGCAGCTCAGTGTTCTGCAGGCACAGAAGCAAAAAGCATAGAGAAAAAATGTAACAGTAAAATTACAATCCATTAATATTTCAAAACAAAATGTTATAGAGTTCTGTATAGCATTAAACAACAACAGATATAGGGAGGCTTTTCAGACAATTAATGTATATTTAGCAAAACAGATATGGTAAACTGTGCTTTGCATTTTTGTACTGTGGTCACTCACTGTGCTCCATTTTATTGGCCCAAATATTTGAATACTTCCATACAGAAATTAAGTCATTTGAAAGCTTGCAACTGTGCCATACAAGGATAAAGCTCAAACTATATTCCAGGCAATCCAAGTTCAACTAGCAGCTCAGGCACATGACAGTGCAAGCAGGGAGGATGGGGCATGTTTGTGGTACCAGCCTGGCTTACACCACTGCTCTGAAAACAGAGCTTCAGCTGGAGCAGAGGCCCTTTATGATGACAGGTAGCCTGTACTGGCAAAGATGTGGGAGTGGCCATCCAAGCCAGTGATGATACCCCCTGTCAGCGCATGTGGGGGAGCATGCATACATACCCTTTCTGTAATGCAAATGCTCACATCACCACCAGGATTAGGGTTAGGCCATAAAAAGTGGAAAAGCTCTCATTGCTGGAATGCCAGGAAGAGGACAAAGCAGCTTTATGTTTGCCTGTATGATGACCACTCCCCTTCCTCAGACAGTATAATGTATGACCAAGGAGAGGATGGATGGTCAGCAGGTATAGGAGCAAAAATAGTACAAAAATAATTTCCAAGGAAATGTTATCTATTTGTTTTCCTTCTTTTCAGACTTTAAAAGCAACAGTAAGCAACAGACGTAGACAGTGGAAACCAAATATTGTGCACTTAACTGAATGCAAGTTGTTTCGCTTTTTACAATAAATGTTTTACTTTTGTATCATTTCTGATATCTTACATTGAAGAACCTGTCCTTCTCTTGAGTCACAACTGGAAATGGTCTCCTAAGACCAAATTGTTAACTAGTAAATACATACTTAATGGGTGACTATCTCTTACATAAGCATATATGATGGGAACCCTGCTTTGTATGAGTGATTTTATTTATTTTTGAGTCAGACTTCTGCAAACCCATTTCAGGCAATACCCATGCCACAAGGGTAATGGTAACTGCACTATATATTAGCAATATTACATTAGACAGTCAACTAGATTATTCCTGTAGGTAGTAAAATATAGAAAAAATACCACAGACTAGGGGTGAGCATGCATACTCCATATAGGCAGTAGTATTTTGGGAATAAATCACAGAACCTGGCTTTTTAAAGCGGATACCTTGATAACCAAGTCTTCATGCCACGCACTGCTAACAACCTTTCAAGTTTTATACTCATTTTAAATTATGAGTCTGAGAAAGTTAATCAGGTAGTTTCTTTTTCCAGCTTGTTGTGGCCACAGGCCTTCTCTTGTAATATAGTCTTATTCAATGTCACATCCATCTATCCATCCATCCTCAACCCCTTTTTCCATTTTACACATGGGGTCAGGGTGTCACTTCCGCAGTGACAATCATCTTGAGCCAAGGTTTACATTCAATGTCATGTATGGTATAGTAACAAATAATATAAACAAACATTGCTTTATCTGCACTCTGTCTTACTAATCCATACACATTTACAGGATATACACCCTGTACTCACTGTGTCAGCCACATAGGGCAAACTGTAATAGACAGACTTGGAGCGTTATGAATTATATACATAATGAATGAATGTGTGAATCTACGGAAAGTCTGCTGAGTGAGATCTATTATTAACTTCTACGTTAAGGCACACATACCAGTAAAATATAAATATTCAGGTAAATCTGAAAAACACTTTAGCGGAATAATAAAATTATCAATATATACAACAGAAAAAGGAGGTACTACTTGGCTTTCAAAAACTGCTCTAGTCATATAAAACATGTGAGGATTAAATAAAGTACAGTAAGTATGTATTTATATTTATCATGAAGTGATTATCCAGCCACAGGGAAAAGAAAATGTGCTTGCAGAAAAAAATTGTGCAAACTTCACAAGACGCAAAGAAACATATTCTACTTTAGTGCTACAGAGTTCAGGTAAGACTTTATTTATGTAACAAGAGAGGTGTAATAACTTGCACCACAAGTAAAATTAAAGGCCACACTTCCATGGACCAGACAATGCACTCAGTACTTCCTCTCAACTGTACAGATTTTCATAGAATGTCCAGATTTTTGCCTCATATTTTTGGTCTGGTCCTCATAAAATTTGTGATTTTCTGGCAAATCACTGGAACGATCTGAGGACTGAAGTCATTAAATATGTATATACAGTTGTGTTTCAGATTTCATAACCTTCAGAAAAGTGCATGCTAAGACAAATTCTGTTATTCTAGCAGCTTTCTAAGTTTATAACAGCCTCTGTTTTTTGGGCCTTTGTCCCCCCATTCTGTGAGGCTTTGTCCAGATTTTTTGCACTCAGAGATTGAGAGGTATGCTCAGTAGTTGCCCATAAAGAATTAAGGAAAACCTGACTGAATCCCTTTTAGTCATCTTAGATAAAATGTGAGCATTTGGACACATTCCTGAGCTATGGCAACAGACTATAATTGTATCAATTTACAAGGTGGTGGTGGGATCACACCAGACCTAAATAACTTTAGACACATTAGCCTTTCTGTGTAAAATCATGGAAAGCGTTACAGTGGAGCTTAGCCAAAAAAATATTGTGGATCTCCTGATAGATAAGGAACTATATGGGTTTGCTAAAGTGAGATCCTGCTTTTTGAATTTCGTGGCATTCCTTGAGGATGTTACATCAGCACTTGAAGGTTTGACGGGGTATACAGATCATCCTGAACTTGCTAAGACAATGAATGATTTCTCACAAAAGAGAGTAATTGACTAAAGTAGAAGCAATAAATGTTAGTTCATGTATAATTCAATGGTTAAAACACTGGCTATGCAATATTAGGGCACAACAAAGTCAAGGTGATGATTTACTGGTCTATCCCTACAAGGGTTACCTTAGTGTCTTACAAGGCTCTGTACAGGGTAATTTCTTTTTGGATTATTTTTTTCAGGTATAAAAGTGAGAAATGAGGTATGGATAACTAAACTTGCTGGTGGTTGCAAACTAATTAATGGTCAGATCATAAATAAACCAATATATTTAAAGAGCTAGGACTAACAGTAGACAGCGATTTAAGCCTTGAGCACTGTGCACTTACTAAAGTCAAGAAAACAGTTTCTATCCTAATTGTAAAGGGCATGCCTTTTCACTATAAGAGATCATAGCGCCACTTTTATTGCGATGATCTAACCCATTATTTAATACAATACCGAGTTCTGTAGCCTCTGAACAAGCCACTTGAAAAAACTTGGAAAGGTTCAGTTCCTTACTCCAAAAAATGTAAGCAAAACTCACAAGTATTTAGAATGGCTTCAGGAACCATTGTTGCATTTTTTTTTCTTACAGTTGCATAGAGGTGTCCTCTGTCAGCCTAGTGTAAAAGGCAATGTCTGAGACAATTATGAATGAAAGCCTACATCTGGAATTATTTGCTATGGGTGCTAATACCAGATTGGGAACCTAATACTAAAAATGCAAACCAATTATACAAAAGAAGTAATATATATATTACAGGATATCTTCTAAGATCTATAGAATAAGCTTCTCTTTACTATTAGGAGATGTCAGTTATTACTTTCCTTCAAAAATAATCTTGACCTAGCTATATGCATATTTATATCTATATCTACATCTATAGCTACATAGGATTTACAAAATAACAACATGGTATTCCAATCAATTGTTTTGTGTTTTGCTGCTTTTCTTTAAACTTAAACATGCATGTTTGTACTTTTCAGTTTTGAACATGAATTTTCTGACGTTTAGCCATGTAGCTGCCTAAGCCTGCTATTAGATTCCTTTGTAGATGTGTGTGTGCAATGTTACGTACAGTCACAAGACAGAGTACAGTGCAGAAGCAAAGCTCACTCTGTTGCAGCCTTTAGATCCAGGTTTGATTCTTTCTCAGTAACAGCAGGTGCTTTATATGTTATCAAATGCAACCTGCCAATGTGCAAATTGCTGTCTCATACACTCAGAATTCTTTTGTCCCCCGAGGTCTCCTTGGAGAAAACTGCACCCATTGGCTACTAATACAATTTAAACATATTTCTAATTAATCAAAAGAGGAAAAGTGCTTCTGATATAAAAGGTAGTGACTGACGGTGTTAAAAAATAAATAAGTAAAATCGCTAAAGAGAAGACTGGCTCCTTAAAGGTAAAGAACACATCAAGAAAGAAAGAAATTCAAAAAAGAGATTGCTGGAAAATGGAAGTCAGAATCTAAACCAACTCCAGTTGAAGTACTAAATATTGTAAAGGAGGTTAAAAAAAGAGGAGGTGGATCTTTAGACAAGGGAAAGAGTAAATTGCCTGGAAATTAATGGAATTTTTGGAAACAGTATATGCAAGATAATGTTCAGGAGAAGGAAACGAGCAGTTTATGTAATGATGGAGTGAATGAAAATTGTTAAAGGAAAACATAGGTTCATACTAAGCTAACTGCCCTTGCGAGCCATTTTAAGCCTAGCCAATTATCCCTTGTAACACTCAAACCCTGCACCTTGTGTTTGTAAGGCAAAGACCTTTATCATTAGGCCACCCTCCCAACCCATAGATTAGTACTGGGTTAACTGCCCTTGGGAGCCATTTTAAGCCTAGCCAATTATCCCTTGTGAGACTCAAACCCTGCAACTGGTGTTTGGAAAGCAAACACCTTAACCATTAGGCCACCCTCTTAATATGAATACTGCATGAAAATAATTCTCTAAATATGATGTTTATTACTGTGTATGTCCTCTTGTCATTTGTTAAAAAATAGTTTGTAATAAAGATGTTGAAAAAAGAAATAAATTATCTGTACATTTTATTTAAAAAAAGGACACTTTCATTGTGTAGATAAGATAGGCTAATAAATACTTTGCTTGTATTCAGACTTGCTCCTGTGGAGACAGACTATAATATGGCCTTAAATGGTTTGCCAGGGTCTTTTGACAGTTTTGCCAATGTGGATTTTCCTTAAATGGGATACAGAATAACAGTATAAACATAAGGTTTTACGACCCTTATCGCTTCTGAGTCCTATCTTACAAACATAAAACATTGGCTATCACATGTTTTATCTCTTTAAAAGAATACTGCAGCCATCCACCTTTATACGCAAAAACAAATCTTTCATGACAGTCTCATATAGCTCTCAAGCAATAAAGGACAGATCTCTGCAGAGTCAATGATAAATTCAGAAATAATCAGGGATGCTTTTAATATTTTAATACTATTAACTTGAGACACTGACAGAATAAGATAATTTGAATTACTATACATTTTCTAAAGTAAAAGAAGCCTATACCTCTAATTATTGCCATTATATATTAAGTGTAATTCACAACCTTTTCTCCAAAAGTCACCAGTTTTAGAAGGGATTAAAAAGGACAGAGCTAAATTTTGAGTCAAAATCAATGACATCCCTGAAAATCAGGGACAGTTGAGATATATGCATTGTCGTTTTCTGTTTGCCTAGAAGGTCGCTCATACAGCAGCATTTAGGGATAAAACACAGACAAGACACTTTTTTACTTCATTTATTGAAAGACAACTATCAAATCATTATCTTTAGCATTCTTGGTATCTGCATTTGCTGACTGCAAAATCATCAGGCTTTGTGATGATATAATCAATGTAATTATACCGATGAGCATTTTTTTGCCGTTTCACACTGTCTACTGAATAACTACAAGTCAAGCTTCCTCTGCTGTCATTGTCAGTAGCGATTGGTTGATCTCTGTGTGCATAAATGCTGCAACATGTGAGATATTAGATTATATTCAGAGAAATATTCATTGTCATACAAACCATTCTCATCCCTGCATGCCATCTGTTGCCATGCAGTTGAAAGTTGTAACACTGTTTAGTCTGGGTCTATTGCTGATGTCACTGGATCATTGGCAGCGCACTGTGAATTAACGTTAGTATTAATGTGGACCTTAGATGCTCAGACTGATGTAATGTTACTTGTATCCAGAACAGGTATCTAAACAATTCTTTAGTAACCATCCATTGTAAACGTATGTGATGGTGGGCAATCTTCTCATTTTAATATGTTTTCAGATGTGGTCTATAATATATATATATATTAATGCATAAGGAATATTATCATCATTTGAGGTCTGTAAATAATACTACTTCTTATAGACTAATATTAGTCAAGGTTTATAATGTATATATCTACCTTAGGGACTTTAAAAGCCACCACAGTCTTTAATATGTATTTCTTTGTTAGCAGTCTGTCTTAGCACTTATCATAATCTTTAATATAAGATTACTACCTTAAGAGTTTTAATTTCAGCTGCAGTCTCACCTTTACATTATTATCTCAGGTATCTTGCAGATTGCTAGTAATATACTGACTTATATAACACAACCTCAGTTAACCAAACTGAACATACACTAGTAAGAATAAAAAGAGCCGTGACTTGATAAAACCACAGCTTTATTGCGAATATTGACTCACTGACTAAGTGGTTTCACCCATAACATTGGGCTTCTTCAGAGTCAGTTACACTCAAAAAAAACAAAACTTTTATAGTCCTAAACAGGAAATCGGCCAATATAAAAAACATCCATTAAAATCAATTATCCAATTAACCATTTAACCCAGCCCCTGCTGCAATCTTTTCATTTTTACAACCTCAGTTAGCGTCTGTAAAGCATAACATTATCTTAGGAACCTTAGCATTAGGCATTGCCTGCAATATATGTATTAAAGTCTTGGTGTTCTGATCTTTGAGCCAGATTCAGTAACACCTACACTAAGTGTACATTTAGTGTGTGCATTAATGAATCCCAGGGAATGTCTATAACTATTATAAAGACCTTAGCATGAGTTATGGCATGGGACTTACCTCTCAACTTCTTTACTCACTAATTTTGGACAAAGCAAAAAATAATTGGGGGAGGGACAAAGGTGAAAAATCATTGATAATTTTTAAATATTACTATAATTTACTTAAAAAGTTAATAGAACAATAGGTTTTGCTTCAAATTGTATTTTCTAGACAATAAGAGGTGTGAAACTCTAATGTCTGGGATTATTGACTAACTGTTATTCTCAGTGAATTAGCAGAAAATCAAACATTTTGCAAGGGACAAGAAAAAAATATCAGGTAAAATTCAGGGACATTCTGCAAATCAAGGGTAGCTGAGAGATATGTTGGGGATTATTTATTACTGCCTTAGGGACCATCACATCAGCTATGATATGTATTGTGTACTATAGTACCTTGGGGATCTTAGCATTAGGTGTCCTCACTAACACTAACGTGTTCCTACCTTAGTGCCATGGTATTTAATCTGTCTACCTTTCTATCTATCTATAGCTGTAATAACATCAGCTGCAGTGTGTTATGGTCCATCACATTAACTATGATGTGTACTGTAAATGACAGTATCTTAGAATCAGTTGAGGCTTGCGATGTATATTGCTACCTTCCAGATGTTGCACAAGCCAAAGTCTATAAGGTATGGAATCACATTAGGAAACTTAATATCGACTAAAGTCTGCAATATTTATTACTGCAGTACAGATCTCAGTATCAGCTGTGATATGTTCTAACTTCCTAATGGACCCCCGAATTATTTAATATTTGTTGATACTTATAGGATGTGCCACTCTAGGTTCATACCCTCGTGAACTCTTGTACTGCTGTCATCATTTTTACCTAAAGCTTCTGGAGGCTACTTTCCCATCTGCATACAATACAGAAATAGCAACAATGGCTTAATAGCTTGCCTTGATGCTAATATATCATGCTAGCTGACTCTGCATTTTCAGAAGATAGTTTGGTGTGGTGGTTTATTAAATAATATACAGTCATATACAGTTTCCTACAATCATTTATTTAATTTCAGCTCTTCTTCCATTCCTCTCCGAGAGCCTAAAGGTCAGGTTAAGGTCACATTGTTACTGTACTTTTTTTTTTTTTTTTTGGTGGATAAGTCTCTGAAACTCCATCCTGTTTTATTACAGAACCCAGTTAAATAAACTTTTTTAAAAAAGAATAAATCCCTAGTGATTTCTGCAAGCTTTCCATATCCATGAATTTTATTAACATGTTTGTGTATACTTGAAGTGTTAAAGAGTTTTGCCACTTCTATCAAGCACGACATAAAGTATCAATGTCTTGTTTTGATTGTACAGATGAGGGATTAGTGGCAGATATACTTAATGATAGCTGTTTGAAACTGCCAGTCTGTTAAATCTCATTGAATATTTTCTGATGACCAGATGCAAAATACAGTATTATACAGAAGTAAACATTGAAGAAGAAGAAGAAAAATATCTATTTAAAATATAAGTACTTGTTCTGTGGGTGTGTTTTGCTTCCACTAGCTTTTCTAGATGTAAGGAATGCACATGTTAAATGCAACTTAAACACACCAAGTAAGGGACACTTTTCACATCCAGTCCATTTAAAAAATGTAAGCAGTAAATTAGTGTAAGTATTAATCTGCTAAAAGTACATTTTTCTGTACTCGGAGAAGCTACTAAGCCTCTGAGTATGTATGTATGTATGTATGTCTGTATCACAAATCATATCTTACACACCCTGAAGTGCCTTCACCTAGAATAATACGTGTTTATTGAAAAATGTAGAAAAGCAGTTACATAGAAAAACAATTTCATAAACAAAATAGCATCATACAGTATTATATCGTAAATAGAACATTAAATATATTTAAAGCAACATTTCAGAATGTTATTCCCAGACAATGAACACAAGGTGGAGCTGTTGATCCATATACCAGCAATTATTTCAGGCCACTGCTCTTTATAACCAAGCACAACATTCAGACTATAATAATAAAATCTTTCTCATAGAGATATTGGCAGCTGTACCTGGTGCTTGTAGTAGCATATGTATATCTGTGGTAATAAAAATTTCAGAAGAAATGACTTGTTAAACATAACCATGCTGAACTAATATAGTCTTCTTTAACAAGGTGGACTATATCAGAAAGTTATTTAAAAAGGGTAAAACAGAAGTTTACTGGACAGTTGTCATATGAAAGAAGGTTTAAAAGCAACAGTACAACATATATATATATATATATATATATATATATATATATATATATATATATATAGATAGATACAGATACACACACACACACATATATATATATATATATATATATATATATATACATGTCATCATCAACTCCCTTTTTCCCATTTTCTACATGAAGTTGGGGTAAATATATATATATATATATATATATATATATATATGCACGTATCACTTCACCTAAAACTCATTTCACCTAAAGTTCATTTCACCTAAAACTCATTTCACTGACAAGTATTACAATAAGGCAAGTTAAAGGTATATGTCCTTTCCCCACTGTAGTGTGATCCTGGTGTTAGTATATATATATTAAGTGGGGTGTGGGGGGCATAGCCCCCAACCTAGTCGTCTTTTACCAAATAATATAAAACAAAACCAGACAACATAAAACCAAAATAAGTGGGGGCTACACCCCCCACCCCACCCAATGTGGGGGGGGGCTACACCTCCCCCTCACCCCCCCCTTAATATATATACTAACACCAGGATCACACTGCAGTGGGGAAAGGACATATACCTTTGACTTGCCTTATTGTATTACTTGTCAGTGAAATGAGTTTTAAGTGAAATGAGTTTTAGGTGAAATGAACTTTAGTTGATTTGGTTTTGGTGAAATGAGTTTAGGTGAAATGAGTTTTAGGTGAAGTGATAAGTATATATATATATATATATATATATATATATATATATATATATATACTGGGATGTCAAGCAGAAGCTGTGTGAGATCATTTCCACTAATACAGAAAGTGAGTACTATATAGGAAAAAGATACACAAATTAGTACCTCTTTCAATGACAAATATACAATGCAGGACAGGATACAGTTACAGCACTTAAAATGTGACTCTTAGCAAGTCACTTAACCAGACAAAGCTCCCTGATTGCCTCTGCAAAGGGACACTTATGTCCAATTGGCTTACTCTGTTAACAAATAAAAATAAACTTTACAACAAAACGTAAACAAAGAGTACACGATATGAGTTACAGAAACTGTAAGCTAACACCACCATCATCCCTGTGGATTCAGAAAAAAACACTCTGTGGCAATGTAAAGTGCTTACCACTGGAAATGCAATTCAGCAACATGTATAGCCATAATGAGGAAGATCTCATTATCTGTTAATCCGCATGTCTCTGAATAATCTGTAATTACCATTAGCGCTAGTAAGCACTTTTGACGGAAATTACCAGTGGTGGTCCATACATTGTGATAACACTGAAACCCCCGACCTCATTCAATCTCCCACACAATGTTGGCATTCATGCACACACACACACACACACACACACACACACACACACACACACACACACACACACACACACACACTCATTCAACATCACCTACACACTAGACAGAACTCACAGACAAACTCATCCACTGGTTCCTCACTTTCACAGCTGTCTGTTCTGGTGCCTGTATTGCAATTTGATCTCGGCTTGTCAATGTCACATTTAGGAATTTATTTCTCTGTGCTACAGAGACAAACCACATTAGCCTGACTTTCTGTGATATCTCCCATTTCATTCTAGTTCTACCCCTACATTTCAATTAGTCTCTGGTTTAAACAGATTAAATAAAATGGTTACAACTCTAAAAAAGTGTTTTTGCAGGAGAAAAGCCCTTCTGCACTTCCATGTAGGCACTTTGACTCCTTACTTAAGTATATCAACTCCACAGACATGCAACAATGGCAAAAACAGAAATGATCACACTGAATCACTGCTGATGTACAATCACAAATTGTGCAGCAGTGATTTCCTATGGGAGATAGCTATCAACAACTTTAATATCAGCAGTTTCAAATTTACGTCTTAAAAACTCTTTCAATTAATATTCATTGAAGTGTGGGGTAACATCTTCTGGTATCTGTCATATTATTTGTAATGTTTGCAACATCATGCAAGATAAGTCAGTATATCCCAGACTTTTATAGCCATAAGTATAAAAAGTAATTTAGTAAGTTACAGATTCTAGCAAAAGGATCATCAGTCAAAACAAGGTTTTAAATCTAGCTACTGACTGCATTCAGGATTTCTGCTGTGTGTGTGTGTGTGTGTGTGTGTGTGTGTGTGTGTGTGTGTGTGTGTGTGTGTGTGTGTGTGTGTGCAATCAGTAACAGATAACAAGCGTCAGTTGCATGGAAATACCTGCCCTTTATCTTCCCACATATATTCACATACCAGGGCTACTGGTATCACGGATGGGTAGCCTGTCACTGTACCAGTGGCCAATGTGTTTCAGTGTGAATTACATAATTATTTCAGTTAAGTAGCTTAGCTCGGCAAGTTCTAAATATTTTTGCTTATAATTTAAAAAAGCTCTTCCGAATGATCACAATAGTACAAAACACATGAAAATAGAAGAGGAAAAGAACTTGGTGCCCTGACTGGTGCTTCAACCAATGTCCTTGAAAATGTAGTGTTGTGGTGACATGTGCTGTTTTTGTATTTAAGGAAGTCTTCATATATGCTGTACAAATTTAGATGCTGAGTAGAAGGTGGACATATTCACAGCTTTTATTCACGATTCTGGGAATATGAAGATGTTGAATGTTTATTGCAAAAACTCAAGTTTACTCTTTTGATGTTTTTCTTTGTTTTTCCCCAGTAAACATTTCATTCAAGAAGCTTGCAAATGTTAATGCAGTCACTTTTGGAGTGAATCTACATTTATTTAATGATGCAAAATGCCCAAATGACTTTCTGGTTAGAAACTGTTATTTCTTATGTGTAGGTTTGTATTAAACTTAAAGTAAAATGGCATAAAAATACACTGAGCAGCAGGTAATCTATGTCTTGTAAATGTGAGAGCAGTGTTAATATTTCATGAAAACACGTTATGGACTTACTGATGCACAGTACCTCATGAAGTGACTTTTGCAGACATTTATAAAATAAATAACTAAATAGATAATTAAATAAAAGTGTTTTTGCCTTTTAATCCTTGTAGGTTACATACCTCAATGAAGTACTCCAAACAAAGAACAAGCTAATTATATAGTTGCTTATTTGAGCAACTGATTAGTTAGATAATTAGTTAATTGGAAAATGAATTGGTTAATTGCATTTAATTGGAAAATTAAATAGAAAACTAATTCTCATTTTCTGAAAATGAGTTATTGTACCACTGTGATATCCATGTGGTTCACAGGTAAATTTGAGTAAGATGGGTTGTAATCACTGTTTGTAACTGTGCACCCAGGTTTTGTATTCCCTGTATGCTGTCTGGTAAATAATTTACATTTGGTTTCTGATTGTGGTCATGTGTATACCTTATGCACTAATTTAAACCTTTCTTTGCTGTATATTCACTATGTATGTGTAGAACTGTTTATACTTATGAAACAGTGGCTTGTTTATTGAATATGATGAAGGTACCTTGGAGCAAGGGTCATGATGACCCCCTAGCAAATAGATACATTAAATGTATATTAAATTTCATTTTTTCTGGGAGGCACACATCTTGGCTTCCTATTTTCTGGGACTATTTACACCAATATTTAATCAAACTTTAGTTTTAAGGTCTCCTAAGTTACTACAGTACATTTACTTTGTTTGACTCAAAACTTACATTTAAATGCCTGTCCTTACCCTTTTTATGCAAGACTGTTTTATATGAAGGATTGTTAACCATTTATTTGTTCTGCCAGGCAAGCTGTTTGTTTTTTGCAGACTTACTCTCCAAAATCTGTTTATAGTATTTTATTCTGGCAAAAAAAAGCTTAGCACCTTCCACAAAAGTACAGTGTCAACACTGTTCTTTAGGTTCAGGTCCACACTACTGCATTTAGAAAGTACCCTGCATCAGTTTTTTCAGAGGCTGTATTAGTCTGCTCTGCTTTAAAAGATAGATTTTTCTCTTGAGTAAGTTGTGCTTGGATCATTAGTAGATTAACTATGTTTTCCTCCTTATCCAGCATGTTGCAGAAACATATATGGCAGTCCCCCCCCCCCCCTTCAAAAGCTACCACATCTATTTCTCCTTTCCTAAGATTCATTTAATACATTGTTAGCAAAATCCATATACTTTTCAAATACAATAACTTTCACTATTTATGTCCCCTCTGGAATCCTATAAAATAACTTGTTGCCAGGATAAACATACTTTTTAAGTACAATAACCTTGGCTATTTATGCCAACTTAAGAACTTGTCTTACTGTCATTTTACTTGCAAACACAAAAAAAAAACTATAATAAACTAAACACAAAATACTGCTAAACCAGTTTGTATTGTACTGTAGTTTGGTTGGCTAACTGTGCCTGGGTCGGACACCATATTCTTTCAGTTGTAATTTGTAGACTCTGCAATGCTTTCTGCTGGAGATTTCTTGGAAAACGCACTTCTGATTGTATCTAGAAAGCTTTCTTAGTGCACATAGATGTGTTCTGTTCTTCACCTTTTCCTTCTGTCCTGCATCATTTCCTTTATAGCACTAGGTATTTATCCTCAATCTCTAAGAAACTGTATAAAACTTCACCTGTGACATCACTTCCCTTACATAATTTCCTGTTCTCTCCACACCATAGAACCAATACAGAGACTCCATCCCCACATAATTTCCATTATTACCTTACTTCTTCCCTCCCGCTCTGTAACCCTAAGTCTCAGGCAATAACAGTAACATTCTATGATCTCTCATGTGCATTGGTTCAACTTTGGTGGTAACTCTCCTTCACTTTAAAGTCTCATTAGGCACATGATCCCTTGGCATACTGTTACATCCAATTACTCTGCAAATCCACTACTTTTATCAATGACTATGGTTAAATCTTAATTTATCTTCCATATCCAGTAAATCTATTCCATACTTGACCACATACCAAGACCTTAATGGCAGCAAGTTATACCTCAGGCTCCACATCCAGCTCCTAAAACCTCAGCAACAGGAGGCTCTCACTTCCCATTGTATTAATCCTCTATTATTATCTCCTTAGCACCAACACAGAGTTGTCAACTTTACCCGAAGTCTACCTAATAACTCCCTTTACCTTCCTTACCTAATGTCTGTCTATATCTTCCTCTCAAGACTCAAGTGGCTGTGAGATCTGACATCCAGACTTATGTACTCCGTACTCCTTCCTTCATTATTACTAAAGCCTTGGCAGCACCAAAAACTCTTCTGAAATGTGACATTGGTTCAAATGGAGATGACAAGAAGCAACTGCATAAGAGCTCAACCAGCCAAATATTAGTGCGTGCATGTAACACAAAAACTGGAAGTAGACATTTAAAAAAGCTGTCATATATAATAGGTATGAATAATAACTTTTTAGCTACACTAAACATATTATTTGGAATGTGAATAGTCTCACAGAGTGCAAATAGCAATGCTATAGGAGACACATTTGGAAAGAAATGAGCATGAGAATTTGATGAAAGGATTTTAGGATGGCTATTAAGCAGAATATTAGGGACAAAGGAAAAGGGGAGTACTTATACTAATTGTTAGAGGAACACCAATAGTGATAGAATTGGGAAAAAGTAATAGCAAATTTGTGGTAGTAAGGGCTTACGCTGGCATGTATTTATATTCCACCTGAATCTGCTATTATGGAGCATAAAAAACTTTGGGAGAAATAATCATCTTTCAGCAGGAAATATTACTTACAGATGGGGACTGAAACTTGATTTGCAACAGTAAGAATGTATCTGGGGGACTCAGAAGGGAAAATATAAAACAAGAGAGTAGATTTCTGAAGAACTATATGAAAATATTTGGTATGGAAGACGCAAATTCAGTAGTAGGAACTCGGAGATCATTATCATATTATTTCCCAAGGTACAATAAGTGGGGTAGACTAGAAAAAATATATATTTCACAGGAACATGTGCATTTAATTGAAAGCTTCAGCACATATCCAATAAATATTTCAGGTCATGCTCCAATAAAAACTAAGATAAAAATGCAGAGTAATGAAGCAAAAATGAGACAGTGGTGCTTCCTCACCTACCTGTTAAAAAGCGAGGAATTTAAGAACTGGGTAGTGGAAATTATTTAAGAATTATTGGGAAAGATAGAAATCTCTTCAGAAGTTACAGGTAAGTGAGTGGGATAAAATTAAACTGAAGTTTAAAAATAAGGTAGAAATAAAAGAAAAAGAGTTATGATTATGAAGTTACAAGAATTATTTAAAGGGGCTGAGAAAGGTTAAAGTACTGCAAAATAAGGAGAACCTCACTGAACAAGAAGAGGCACAACTGCAGAGTGCTAAAGAGAAAATAAGAGATTACCTCAGTAATATGCATGAGTTTAGAAAGATGGATATTAAGCAACTATTTTTTTGATGACTCCAAGGGAAGGTTTGGTTTAACAGCATGTTAAAAGGAAGTGAGGTTCCAACATCCTGGAAAAAAGCTGTGGTGGCTGTAATACCTAAAGACAGTAAAGTGAATCTGATACTGCTTCATATAGGCCCGTTTCAATTTTAAATCATGATTAAAAAGTGTTTATATCTATAATGGCTAAAAGAATGGCAAATGTGATGCCAGAATTAATAAATATGGACCAATGTGGTTTTGTGAAGGGAAGGCAAAGTTTGACAGCATTATTAGAATGATGATTCCAGAAGGAAGCAGAATGTAGAAAAATACTGCTGTTATTGATGAGTCTTGATGCAGAGAAATCATTTGACTGAGTAAGCTGGGATTTTATGGTTAGAGCAATGGAAGCATTTGCATTTCCTGATAAAATAATAAGGTTAATTACAAGGATATATGACAGATCAGACCCCAAACTCAAAGTGTGTGCATGCGGGTTCCTCTCTGATATGTTGTTTCTGAGGAAAGGAACCAGGCAGGGTGATCTCTTTTCTATATAAGTTGTATTTAGAACCATTTGCAAAGAAAATAAGGGACTTAGAAATTCAAGACTATAATTGGTATGGTGTTCAAGAAAAGCTGGATTTATTTGCAGATAATATTATTTTGTACTTGATGGAACCAGAAAAGGACATCTCAAGTGTTGTAGAATATTCTGAGTCAATTCCTTGTTTTTTCAGGATATAAAATGAATGAAGATAAAACAAAGGCTATAGCTATAAACTATTGTAACCACACAGGAATTGGTCCAGCAATACCCATATTTATGGGGACAAGATTAAATGTTCATTTTTAAGTATGGATTAAAAAGGATTCAATTATGGCAGCTAAGGATATGTGGGAAGAGACTAAACAAAAGATAATACAAAAACTGAGAAACTGGAAGCTCTTGCCTATGGATATGGATAGCAAGATGCAAGCAGAAAATGTTATAGTCCCTTTAGTTTTATATGCAGGTCAGACATATTTTTATCAACCAGAGGAGAAGTTGTGGATTGCAATTAATAAAGAGGTGAAGGATTTTATCTGGGAGGTGAAAAAGGCAAGAATCATGTGGGATAAGTTGATCTTTCCAACAGAACAAGGGGGTATAGGATTATATGATTTCCAGGGATATTTTAGAGCTACACAGTTAAGGCTCATATACATAACACAAACAGAAAGCTTCAATTCATAGTGAAAAGGGATGATGATGAAGCAGGGGGAAATTCAAGAAATCAGGAAAAAATGTGATTTTAGATGCAAATCCTTAGGGAGAATAACAACAGTTATACAGAAAATTTTCAGCACAGGCACTAAAACATAGAAGATACACAGATAAAGATATAAAGGAAAATTACAAAATAAGCAATTTATTGATGACCCAAAAAAGTTTTATAGAGAATTGGGAAACGAGGTAAAAGGAATGGAAAGACCGCCAAAAAAGATGAAATAGATACATTTTGGTGAAGTATCTATGAAGATCCTGTGGAACATAACAAAGATGCTAAATGGATAGAAGAAGTAAAAGAAAGAATAAGAAGTTTAAAGGTGCAGGGTATGAAATGGGATGAAGTAACAGCCAGAGAGATTGAAACAAAGTTAAGAAAAGCCTCTAATTGGAAAACACCGAGCCTAAATGCAGCACCTAACATTTGGTTAAAGGTATTAACATCTTTGCATGAAGATTTAGCCAAGATTAAGAACTATTTATATGCACACCCCAAACAGACACCAACCTGGCTAACAACAGTTAAAACAATGCTCCTACTTAAGAGTGAACCTGCAAGTTACCGTAAAAATTATATACCAATAACTTGCCTTCCGATGATGTATAAACTACACATGGGGATTAATGACAGAGTTTATAGTCATTTAGAAGAAAACTTAATTATTGCAGTAGAACAAAAGGGCAACAAAAGAAAAGTCATATGGAACAAAGGATCATTTGTTGTTAAATCAAGTCATACTGAAGAACTGTAAAAAGGGGAAGAATTTAGGTATTGCATGGATTGACTATAAAAAAGCATTTGATAGTATCCCACATTCATGGATAAAAGCTTGCTTAAAAATGTATAAGATACACCTTACACTGTTCGACTATATTGCAGTGACCACGAAACAGTGGCAGACCACTTTTTGCAATTAAGCCATGATAAAGGACAGAATATTATCCCAGGGATAAACATTCAAAGGGGGATATTCCAGGGTGACTCTGTGTCACCGTTGCTATTCTGCCTTGCCATTAACCCATTAAGCTGTTTACTTAACATCTTAGGCCATGGCTACAATTTGGCTTCTATAAAACAACAAAGTGTAAAGACTTCTCATCTTCTCTTTGTCAATGATTTAAAACTGTATAGCTCATCAGATGAGGAACTGAAAGCACAGCTCCAGGTTGTCAAAACCTCTTTAGATGATATGAGTGTAATTTGGTTTTGATAAGTGTGCAAAAACAACCTTTAAAGCAGGAGAACTGCAACACCAGGAAAACATCAGTTTGGAACAAAAATGTGATATAAAAGAATTGGAGCAAGAGGGAGTGTATAAATATTTGGAATTGATGAAGGATCAACAATAAAACATGAACAAATGCAAATAAAACTTAGTAAGGAATGCTTTAGAAGACTTAAATTAATTCTAAAACCAGCATTGACAACTAGAAACAAAATCCAAGCTATAAACCAGTTTGCTCTTCCTGTCCTAACTTACAGTTTTGGAGTGACTGACTGGCCCCAAAACGCATTGGATATATTAGATAGGAAAACAAGAAAGTTGCTTCATGCTCACCAAATTATTTATAAAAATCACCGTATACCAAGATTATATATTCCCCGTTCCGAAGGAGGGATGGGTCTCTTTGAAATTGATTACATGTATAGATCTGCAATTGTGGGACTCCACACATATCTGCTGACCTCACAAGGCCCAAATGTAGTGAAAGTTTTGAAACATGAGGAGAATAAATCTAAGATGACTTCTCTGCTTAATTTAGCAGAAGCATATCAGCATCAAGCAGGAATGGAAATCAAACCAGAAGTAGATAAAAATCAGACAGCAACTGAATGTGCCAAAAAACAAAAGAAAGAATATAAGGTGAAGGACCAGATCAGAAGGCAAGAAATGTGGAAAAAGCATAAATCTAGTTGCAAGTATAGAAAACTTCTGGAAGAACTTCATGCTGATCAGGAACGAATGCAGGAATGATTAAGGAGAGGCGAATTCAAACCAAGAGATGAAAGGTTAATATTGGCATCCCAAGATAGTGGGCTAGGTACACACTGGTTTACAAAGTCCATTGAACATGTGGGAGAAACAGAGAAATGTAGGTTTTGTAAAACTGAATTGGAAACAGTCACACACATTGTTGCTGGTTGTGACATACTAATGCAGAAGGCCTGTATACTGAAAGGCATAAGAAATGTGGCAAGACTGTTGCACTGGGGATTGTACAAACATTATGGTATTGAAGTGGCTGAAAAACTCTGGAAACATGAGCCACAAAGCATCACAGAAAGTGAAGTTTGTATCACATGGGGTCACCCATTACCAAGAGTTCAAAAGATAGATGCTAGAAAACTGGATACAGTGGTCCAAGAAAAGATGACAAAAGTAGCATTGATCATTGAAATTGCTACACCCATTGACTAGAGTGTCTTGCATACAGAGAGACACAAAGTCATAAAATATCAGGATCTGCAGGCAGAAATGAAAGCAATGTGGAAGAAAGATACCCAGACAGTTCCAATAGTAGTAGGAGCAATGTGTTTTATAAAAAAAATCTACAATTGTATTTAGATATGTTACCAATCCATGTAACCCTGTACGAATTGCAGAAGGAGTCATTACTGGGCACATTGTGGGTGCTGTGAAGAGCACTTTTGGCTGACATCAAAGATTAAAACAATACTAATTTCAGGTACTTTAATTGTACTTTGATTTTGAAATGGGGTCCATTCTCTTTATGGTATTTGAAACCCAAAATATTTGGAGAAATAAAAAAGAGTGAAATACTGTGTTCAAAAAGTAGCAGAAAGTATACTAAGAACTAAACCAACATGGGTGGTGGCCTAATGGTTAAGGTGGAGATTCTGCCAATAGGGATTACTGCAATTTGGGGTACAGAGAATAGACAAGAGGGGGTTGAATTTACTCGCTGAAGCTGGCAAAGGAACCAAGGTATTGAGAACAAATAATTAAAGAAGGAAAGGTAATAGAATGGGAAAAGGCCAAGAAAACATTTGGATTGTAAGCTAGTGATTGCTTACCCTATGAGGAATTGATATCAGAGTATAGACAAATAAAAAAGGTTAGGGGAATCTTAAATGAAAGATCTTCACTGGTTGAGTTTTTAATTAAATATAGAACAGAAACTGTTGTTAAAAAAAGATAATTAGTAGAGCATATAAATGATTGCATAATAACTACAAGAATCAATCAGAAGAGGTCAGAAAAGATTGGGAAGAGGCTTCCAAGATGACTGTACACAGAGTAACAGCTTAATTTCATCTCTCAATGTGAAATCAGAAACTCAGAAAAGAGAGCTCGTGAATGTGTTTATATGGATACATTTCATTTGTTGGCTAGCAAGTGCAGTGTCTAAATACCAGCAAAGATGAAATTTAGAGAACCTGAAAAAATCAGCCACACAAGGTGTGGAGAAAACACTCTTTGGGAAGAATCTTGCAGATGTTCACAAAAAGTACTTTAAGCTACAGCTTTGGTGTAAAACATGACTTCTAGTAATCTAGAGGAAAAAATAAGTCAAATAAGCTTAGAGCCAATTCAGATAAATGAAACACTGAAAGTGCATATCAACTCAAACAGCAAAAGACTGGAAAAATGGAAGAAGCTTTAAACAGATATACAGATGTACTCATAAAACTGCAACAATCAGTGGTCCAAATGAAGAAACGTCTGGCTGAGTATGAGACCGCTCAAGAAGAGATTTAAAAAAAAAATGGTAGAATTAGAGGACAGAGCACATAGGCGCAAATAAACAACTGGACTGGTATTCCACAGTAAGAGCTGTTAATTGAAAGGGAACATTATGTGTATACTCCAAACCTGTCCACGAGAAAGCAGCCAAGACCTGTATTTGTAAAGATACAATCCTACCAGCAAAAATAAGTGATTCTGAGAAAATTTTGACAGAAGGGCAACATACTAAAAGTCAGAGACAGTAGAGAGTTTGTGGAAAATGATTACTTACTGTACACCAGGCAGAAGAGGTGAAACTTTATTCCAGCAATCTGGGTATGTTGGGATGTAGTTGTGTGATTCAAGCTGCTATATCCAACTATCTTCAGAATGTTTTTTTCCTGGAGGATGAAAGTAATTTTTAATGTAGAACAGGGTAAGGAAGAAATACAAAAGTTTTTCAGCAAGATGTGAGCTATCAAACAGAAGGAGACTACTTCTTATCCTACTGATAATAAAGGTCATAAAGAGATTTTTGCCAATGAAACATTTCATAGTGTTCCAAAGAAAAATGCTTGAGAGACAAAGTGTAACACTACCAGCCCAGCTATCTAGAATTTTGCAAATAATTATGTGTCATTTGTGAATATTGATATGATTTATAGAGAACTGTATGTTATGTACTGAGATTCAAGAATGTAACCACAGCATACCCTGCTAGAACATAGAAGATTAACTTACAAAACTTTAAGAAAATACGTTGAAATTAAGTGCTTTATGATGTGCTATAAAAGTTAGTTTCAATGCAGCAAGAAGACAGACTGTCTAGAGCTAGAAGATTTTTTCTATTGTCTTGGAAAGAAGTAATTAGTAAGTCTGAAATGTAAAAGTGTTTATTGCTTTATGACTTCCCAGCAGCTGCACTTCTGAGAGATATGTACTTCTCACACAGAGATGTTAAAATTCTGTTAGTATCTGTTTAGCCTGGGAACTGAAGTCAGGTGACAAAGAGTGATGTCATCCAAGCTAACCCAGCAGTAATGTTTATTATTAAGAACTCTCTGAGAGAAACTCTGTACATTTTGTATCTTGTCTTGGACCTAGAAACATCCATTCAGCACTTCTGCCTACATGTTGTCTGTAAGTAAGACTTGCATAGTATCTCTTAGATATAGATAGGAATATAGTAAAGATTAGGTTAGATGTTTTCTGTACTTATTTGAGACTGTCCTGAAATGTTGTTTTAAAATATTTCCTGTGATTTTGAACTCTGAAGTAACTGTGTTTGTTTATTGAATATTATCTTGTCCTTTTATTATTTATTATTAAATATATTTAAACCTATCTTGGTGGCTGATATTGGTGACACATATTTAAGCTCTTATAATACTTGCATATGTATTTGGTGACATTGTACAAGCCACTCCTAAATAGCCTTGCAAGTCTTGGTCAACACTATCATTTGGATAATAGTAACATTACACAGTAGGATTGGACACCCTTTGTAAGAGCCTTATAGTAGCTGATAAGTAAGGGTGGCTGGTGGCAGCTGGTACTATAAGTAAGGGTGGCTGGTGGCAGCTGGTACTACCTTATAGTCTGGGCTGAAGGTGCATAGCTAGTAAACCTGTGTCAGCCTTTCCCAGATGTGTGTGTGTGTGTGTGTGTGTGTGTGTGTGTGTGTGTGTGTGTGTGTGTGTGTGTGTGTGTGTGTGTATGTGTGTGTGTGTGTGTGTGTGTGTGTGTGTGTGTGTGTGTATGTGTGTGTGTGTGTGTGTGTGTGTGTGTGAGCTACTTGGGCAGGGACACAAAGCACTGGTTGGACAGAGAGGGTGCTAGATGTCTTAGCTTGGCCACTCAACTGAGATCTTAATCCTATAGCTGTGGCAGTGGGGAGTCTTAATGGGGATCTGGAGAAAGAGGAAGAAACCAGCCCCAGACTGACTGTGATCTCTGTGTGCTCTTAAGGGAAATTGTACTTTACTGTGTGTGTACTTGTCATCATCCCATTGTGTACATCCCCCACTGTTGTCAGTGGTGAGGATTGAGGCTCCTTGATTACTGAGCCAGTGCAGGGGGCATCACACAGAGAAAAGCATAGAACTTTGCCAAAAGAACAGGGACTATGTTGGAAATGAACCAACAACTGGAGTTGGTAGATGGAGATCAACAGGAAGAAAACCAGCAACTCAGAAATTAAAAAAATGAATAAATGTGGGATTAAAAAGCATCAATCATATTTGGGAAATATGGCTGAACAAGAAAAACTGGAAAGATTAGACTTGTTTTGACTTTGTTAAACTTGTAGATGACTCAAAAACATTTGACCTTCTTTTAATGTTTGGAAGAAAATTAAAGAGAATAGAAGGGAAGAGGAAGGAAAGAGATAACTGTAAGCAAAAAATGTTTTAACAGTATTTTTATGAATTATTTCATGGTATATACTGCATGTTATATAGTAAAGCATTTTCAGTTTTTTTTTTGTGTGTTTTGGATACTAATGTACACGTGCCCCCACCCCCTTTTAGTTTTAAAAATGTAGACATTGCAATGTAAAAAGAGAAGAAAGCCTGGTCAAAAGCATGTTTAAGATAATAGGCTGTAATCTTGGGTTGTTGAGGTGTGGGATGGGGTATAAAAGTATGCAGATCTTGATATAAGTAGAGTTGAGATTATTTTCCTTACTTTTGCATAGGGCAACAACTGGATTAAGCCCCTGGCTTAATCTAACAACACATTTTTAAGTGGAAGCAAGTAAATAAGAGAACTCTGAATGTAATGAAAGTTTTCCTTTAGCAAGTAAATGTTCACAGTGTAACATGAGAAACTTGGCAACTTTTTAAGGCTAAACATTAATGTTTTCTGAAAGCATTCACATTGTTTCTACATCTGGGAGAGGAATAAAGATGAGACAAAAACAGACAGCACTTCGTGTAAGTAGAAGCACATGTTGTACCATGCATTTTAGCATGGTTAACCATAATTAGAGATCAATTAAGGCCTGTGAGTTTAGCTTTCAATCTGGGACAATTGCTCATATTGTGAGGGTTATACTTCATTACTGGAAGATGTACATAGTTTTGTCTGTTTATCTTAAATTAATATGTAATGGGGTATTCTGGGAGGAAGGGTTGAGGGTTTTCATTATAATAAAATGTCTTGTAAGATGTGACACAAGTTGAAATGGACATGACAAGAGACAAATCTATAAAAGATCAACCTGCCAAACACCAGTGTGAGCATGTATCACAAAATCTGAAAATAGACATTTAAAAAAGCTGTTATATATAACAGATGGAAACAATAATTTCTTTTTATAACAGCTAATACTTTAGTGTAAGTAGAAACACTTATCTTGAAACATAATTTAAAAAGTTGGCTTTATTTGCAGATGATATTGTTTTGTACCTGATAAAACCAGTAAAGAAATCTCAGTGTTATGGAACATTCTGAAACATTTTCAACATTTTTCGGGATATAAAATTAATGAAGATAAAACAAAGGCTATAGCTGTAAACTATGTACCCACACACAAATTGGTCCAGTAATGCCCATATTTATGAGGACATGATAAAATGAAATACTTAGTAGTATGGGTTAAAAAGGAGTCTGTTATGGCAGCCAGGGATATGTGGGAAGATACTAAACAAAAGATAATACAAATACTTAGGAACTGAAAGATCTTGTTTATGGATATGGATAGCAAGATACAAACAGAGAAAATGTTTTTGGTCCATTTAGTTTGATACAGGGGTCAGGCATATTGTTATCAACCAGAGAAGAAGTTGGTAATAGCAATTAATAAAGAGTTGAAAAATTTTATCAGGGAAGGGAAGAAGGCAAGACTCAAGTGAGATAAGCTGATTCTGGTTTGAGATTACCTGAGGTGTAGGGATATTTTAGAGCTACACAGTTTAGGCTCCTGTAGACAGCACAAGCAGAAAGCTATAATTTAAAGTGGAAAGAGATGATGCTGAAATGGGGGAAGCTGAAGAAATAAAGAGAAAATGGGATTTTGGATGCAGATCCTTAAGGAGAAAAGGAATAGTGAAGCAGAATATTATATTCGTAAAATAGCAGAAATTTTTCTAAGAACTAAACCAACATGGAATGGAGAAAGGAGATTCTGCCAGTAGGGAAGACTGCAGTTAGGGGTACAAAGAATAGGCAAAGGGGGTAGGATTTTAATGGAGAAAACTGGCAAAGGAACTAAGGTACTGGAGTAAATAAATCAGAGAGGGAAAGATAATAGAATGAGAAGATGCCAAGAATACTTATGAAATGCAGGCTGGACTCTGCCTTCCCTATCAAGGACAGATATCAGAGTATAGGCAAAGAGAAAGGGATAGGGGAATCCTAAGGCAAAAACAGCAGTGGTAGAGTTTTAGTTGAATCTAGAACAGTAGCCACTGTTAATTTTATTTATTTATATTTATTTACTGGGAAATTCCGACTGGACGCAGGTCCTTTTTCAGCGGATGCCCGGGGAGAAAAGCTCCACATCATGTACATGATAAATAGAGATACAAAGTTGCAACAATAGTAAACAACATTACAGGTTGTTGGCTTTAATACAATAACAAGATATTGTTTATCAACAGTATATACAGAAAATGTTGCAAGTTAAGATAGTTTCTTGTCGTTTATAATATTAGTAACAAAGTTGCCAGACAAGATGTTAAAGTATGTAAAGACAACTAGCTATTTCTGGCTGTGGTTAGTAGTGGCGGTAATATAGTTGGATTAAGAGTCTAGGTGGGGGGGTAAGGGGGGTGTTAGTCTGGATTAGAACAAGGACAAAGCCAGTGCAAATTTAAGTGGAATTTGAGTGCAGTCTTGAAAAGGCTGCTGGAAGGTAGAGTAGTTATAGAGGGTGGAAGATTGTTTCAAAGTTTAGATATGGTACATGAAAATATGGCTTCTCCTGCTGAGTTTTTGGGTTTGATAACAGTGAGTTGATTTTTGCTGCTTGATCTTAGGGGCCTAATGGGGTGATACGGTTGGAGCAGGGTTTGAAGGGAAGGGATGTTAACGGGGTGGTTAATAAGTTTATGACCGAGGGTGAGTTGATTAAAGTGAAGGAGTTGTGGGAGTTCTAGCCAGTTTAGTTCTTTAAGGGAGATACAATGATGGCTGCGGTAGGAGGATATATAAAAGGATAATAAGTACAGCATATAAAATATGACATGATAACTATATGATTCAATCAGAGGAGATTAGAAAAGATTGGGAAGAGGGACTGGATAAGCAATTCACAAAGAAACAAAGGGAGGGTAGCTGTATGGCTCCCAAATATGCACAGGTATTTTTATGGTTTGTTTTCATGTATATAACTGTATGATTGCCTCTGTCATAAGTGATGATTCAATAAAGATGATTAAAATAGAAAAGATTGGGAAGAGAAATTAGATATGAAATTCAGAAATAAACAACAGAAAGAAATATGCATGGCTCTCAAATATGCAACAAAGTCTAGAAGATTTAGGATTTTTTCCTGGAAGTGTTTGCATAAATACTTTTATTCCCCTAATAGGCTCCAAATAATTTTTCCTCAGGTAGATGACAAAAGTTGGAGGTGTGATGGGGAAGAAATAAATAACTTTAGTGTTCTCTCACTGAAAACACTGGCACATTCTGGAAACAAGTCTCAGAGAAAAGAGCTCCTCCACAGGGAGACTCAGAAACTGAATCAGAAATATGAGGAGAAAAAAATGCATCTGTCCTTTCATCTTCCTATCTAGATTAAGAATCTTGAATCTTTTCAGGAAAAGATATATTCCTCTTTCTTTTACTAGAAACTACTTTATAAGAAAGATCAATAGCCTGAATAAAACCCTGAGCCAGACCCAGTAAACTACTCTTTTCTTAGGAAATTTGAGAAGCAGGAGCAGATACATGTTTAGTTGCTTGTTTCTTTTTTTTAAGCACCTCACGTGTGACACAGACAGACTTACATTCATATAAAAGTAATCAAACCATATTAATAAGTGCACATTTACAAACAGTATACATCACATATATTGTTACATATCCTATTATCTAAGCAAAATGTTCCATTTTTTTTCCTATGGAATTTACTCCTACCCTTTCTAAAGTCATGCCTCCTGTTCTTTTATCACTGTTACAGTATTCCTACTTCAAGTATACTTGGTTTAGATTTTGATTTCCATTTTCTAGCTATTGCTTGTTTTTGGCAGCTATCACAATTAAACTTGACAAGCCCTTATAATGTCTGGACAATTCGGATCCTGTATCTCAGCTCAAAAAAATTATTTCCTTAGTTACATTTATTTGTCACCCAGTTTTCCTGGCAGAATACTCTGTAGGGAATTTTTAAAGTCTGCCAGCTCATTATACTCCCAAAACATATGTTTCCAGCTACCTACAGTTACTTTTGAACTCAGTGCCTCAGAAAATACTATGAGCTATTACAGAAGGAATTTTTAGAACCTTCACACATTCCTCCAGTTCTGTCAGCTTTGGAGGATGTGTATGTTACTTTCTGCAGTTTTTTCCTGATAGTCAGCCAGCTGTCCCTAAAAAGGCAGATAGGATGTATAACATTCCTCAGTCCCAAACGTGACCCAGAAGCTATAGCTTTAGTTAATCCTCCTGCTGGTAAATATTTAATTAATTCCAATCCTACTCATTCTAAGGATGAGAATATTTTTGATAAGTGCGGGAAAACATGCATGCTTCTGCAACTTTGATTTTCAGACTTTTGAATTGGCAGACATGTATGTTAAAGCTTGTTTTGACTAAGGAAGAAAATTCACTTGATGGTGACAGCAAATATTCTTAAATCCATATCTGCCCTTCTCCTTCCCTTTTCCAAGGCAGTCAGTAACCACAGATGCCTTGAACTTTGCTTGGGCAGCAGTTTCAGGAGTTATAAAAGTGCAAAGAGTGTGGGATACCAAGGACAGCCGCAATCACATAAATATAAAACAGATGCTTTTCTTGATCAAGGCACTCAACTCTCTGAATCACTTCTGGTCTCCTGAATCTCTTCAAATTGTTACAGACAATACCACAATCATGTGATGCATAAACAAGCAACGGGGAATGAGGTTGTATCTCCTTTGCAAACTAGCCATGTCAGCTTGCAATATAGTTTCACAGCACAATCTCACTCTACAGGCATCTCATATTCTGTCAGAGCAAAAGTGTGTGGCAGATAGTCTGAGCAAGACAAGGCAGACCCCCACAAATTGAAACTAGATTTGATCCATCTCTGGAGAGTTCCTCAAGCAGACACATTTTCCTTCACTCTGAACAACCAGCCAGCAAGATAAGAAGGCCTGGAGGACAGATAAAAAATACACAGAGACTGAGCCGGCCCAGAAAAGTACACCAAATAACCAACAAAAAACAGACTATTGTGCAGACATTATCTTATCAGTTTGGGAAAATAAATTTGTACAAACATGTCCCTACTCACAATATTGGAATTTATACATGCAATACCTTGATGATATCTGTATTGTTTGGACAGCAGATATGGCAACATTAGAGGAATTTATGAAATACTTATCTCAAACTACCACTTTTCTTCAGTTTACATATCAAGTAACATCAGAAAAATGTCATTACCTGGACGTGACTATACACAAAACAGGTAATGGGTTGAAGTCAGTAGTCTATAGAAAACCAACATTCTCTAATACATACATCAGTTATGGTAGTGCACATCCCTCATTCCAGAAAAAAAGTATTATTAAAGACCAGTACGTCCGCATAAGTCGCATGACATCTTCTGATTAGGACTTTCAGAACAAATGCGTGGTATTAAAAAAAATGTTTAGGGATAGAGGCTATCCAATAGACCTTATTACCAACATACAAACAGAAGTAATACAAGGGAGAGAAAATAAATACACACCAGTTTTGGGCACAGGTCTAGTTACATCCACACAAGGTCCAATACAGAAAACAACCCAAGAAGATTTTGGTAGAGCCTTTGAGACTAACTTTAGTGGGACTGCATATCAGGTAAAATCTATTTTAGAAAGGGAATGGAAAAAATTTTCTGAATTTACAGACTTAGAGGTATTTAAGAATAAACCTCTAATAGTAGTTTTCAGGAAATGACAAAATATCAAAAATTTACTGGAATATACAGCCAATTTACAGGTTTTTACACATAAAAGGAGGGGGACTTTCAAATCTGGGGCCTGTAACCAATGTAAATATATATTAGAGGGTGAAGAAGTATATATAGAAGCAAGACATAAGACCTTATACAACAAGAATTATTCTAATTGTAATTCACAAGGTCTAGTCTATTTAGTTATATGTGGGTCTTGCAATGCCTTTTATGTTGGTAAAACCGAAAGACATTTAAAACGCAGAACTTACGAGCATTTAAATGATGTGAGAAAGAAATATAGCACAAATGCTCTGTATAGACATAAACTAGAATGCAGTAATGCCCAGTTCTTTTTCTCAGTAATTGAAATGGTTCCCAGAGAAATAAGAGGGGGTCCCTGGGAAACTAAACTAGAGTTTAGAGAAATTTTTTGGCAGATAACTCTTGAAGCCAACAGACCCCCAGGGCTAAATGATTTTATTTCCATTTTACCTCTTTTAAAACTTAAATCAGCCAAGTTATAAATGTGTTGTTGTTCATGGTATTTTTGATACAATAATTATAAGTATTTATATATTTGATACATTATTCATTTTTTATGTAACATAAAATATTTATTTATACTTTTTATGTCACTGTTTTACAAAATATATTTATTTATTTCACAAACAGTCCTATCTACATGATGTTCTAGATTATCACAGTTTTTATGATTACTTGCATATCAGTATATAGTATTGCACTCATTTTCAGGAATTTCAATAGTTGTTAGTAGTGCGTCTTTAATGGTTTTAATTGACTTATTAACTAATTAAATGGAAATGCATATAATATGGGAATGTAGATGAGTTTCATGTTATGTCTGAAGAAGTCTGAGGGATACTTGGATGAAAATGCCTTGTTTAAATTCAGCGTTAATATATTGTGAATAAAGGTTCTGGTTCTACGTGCAGCTCTTCAATAGTCCGGTTTTCCTGGAGGACAGATGCTTTTTCTTTACCTTCAACAGGAATGTTCCTGTATGCTTTTGTACCCTTTTATCTGATATCCAGGGTACTTCTGAACACTCAGGAGGAATCCCCCAAGATCATTGTGAAGCCTGCTGGCTCAGGCAACCATGATTCTCCTTTCTTTTGGAAATGTCCAAGAGCAATTACCACAAGTTTCCTCACAGAATGGATCTACTCACACTTGAACAGGGGTGTTTGATACACCCTGACCCCAATCAACTTCAATTGACTGCCTGGATGATAGGGTCTTAATTCCCTTTCGGCACCTGTTTACTAAAGAGGTGTAGCAGATACTAAGGGAGACAAGAAAGCTTGCTACTAGAAAATCATATATTAGTAAATGGAAACGGTTTTCTAGTTGGTGCCAACAGCATAACCAGCACCCATTCAGAGCTATTTGTTCTTTGGTTTTACATTATTTTTGTGAGTTTGCATCCTATGGCCTTTCTTGCTTCTCCATCAAGCTTCATTTATTGGACATTTCAGCATGTCTGCCCATGGATCTTCCTCTTTCAATGCAGTCTCATGTCAAAATGTTTTTGAAAGGGGTTCTACATAAGAGGCCACCAAGAATGCCCATGGCCCGTCCTTGGGATCTTGAATTTTGTATTAGAGATGCTAATACGTGTTCCATTTGAACAAGCTAACCCTGCTGAGTTGAGGTTTGTGATATGGAAAACAGTTTTCCTTATTGCTCTGACCTCTGCAAGAAGAGTATCTGAGTTGCAAGATCTTATGGTGAGACAATCCTATCTCGCTTTCCACAGAGACAGGGTTTCTTTGAGAATTATCCTTCTTTCATGCCTAAATTGGTATCTGAGTTTACTTTAAGCCAAACTATACTTGTCTTTTCGAAACCAAAAATGGGGAAGAAAGGATACTCCATACCTCTCTCAGGCACAGTATTGACAGAACCAAATCTTTTAGATCTTTAGATCGATTGTACATTTCTTGTGAAGGTAAGAAGTAGGAACAATCTGCATTAAAACAGACTATTTCCAAATAGTTGTCTAAGGCTACTACCTTTTGCTATATGCACCACAACAAAGCTACTACAGGCAGGATCAAGGCTCACTCTACCAGGGCCTTGGCTTCATCTATGGCTTTTTGGAAAGGGTTGGATTCCAGAAGTATTCTGAAAGCTGCACCTTGGTCCTCTGTAAATACTTTTGCAAAACACTATATACTTGATTCCTTCTCTAGGTTTAGATCAGGTTTTGCTAGGACCATTTTCTAGGGGAACCTGGACTCTCCTCCATCCACCTCCCAAATGTAGCAAACTATGGCAATCTGCCCCATATAGCTAAGGCTATTGTAGCAGTGGTCATAAACTTACCATAACAGTAGATGTCCAAATGATCAGTGCTACAGTAGCAACTCCCTCCCTCCATCCCCCTTGTTTTTGGCGTGTTGTTTATGCCAGGGTGTGGACATTTATTTTCTGTTGTTCCCAGCATTGTGCTTTCAGGGCTCAGCATCTATCTTTGTGTTGGCATGAAAGCTCTGAAAGGCTTGGCATCATAACCTGTCTTTAGTCAGCTCAGTTCCAGCTGACTGACGTTTTGGGCACGTGGAAGCTGCCCTGAAGCTATGGAAGCTAGCAGGCTGTTTTATCCTATGCAGGATGGAACCTATATCACTAATGCTACTGCAGAAGTGATCATTAGAACATCTACTATTATGGTAAAGTTATTTACTCATCAGTAAAGAAGAAAGGATTCCCATTGCTAAGAGTATCTTTGCTGGATTACATTCAGAACCCAGATGCCAGAGACTGTCTGCTGCCCAAAGGGAATATGGAGTCTCAGGAGCATGTCAAGATTATCAGGGTGGGAGGTAAGGGGAGCCAGAACAGACAGTCATTCTGACTGGGAGGACTCTTCTTAAGATTTGGATGCTTTTACTTTCTTTTTGAGCCTCCTTTCCATTATTTCTTAAAACCCCGGTGCTTGGCTCTATGCTGCTTAAACTGTTTATTGGGAGAGAGAGTTGAGGAAGAGGGAAAACTATTATTTGGATTTGTCAAAGTAGGCCTGGATAATTTGAGTCACTCCTTGAATCAGTTTTCCCTTTTCATCACACTTCTTTAGTACTTCGGCTTACAAAAGTGCCAAACAGAGTCACCTTATCTTAAAGGAAAACATTAAAATCTCTGATTTAATATCCTCAGGAAGATTTTGAGAACAAAGCCAAGCAAATTTCCTCAAAACAGATCCAGATGCAGTATCCCTACAAGAAAAATCAGCGGCATCATAAGCACATTTTAAAATATGCTTTGCCACTTGAGAAACAGCTGTTACAGATGCATTTAATGAATTCTTTCCCTCAGAAGAAGGAAGGTTAACCATTACCTTCTGCATGTCCTCAAAAAAACCTGAGCACAGACAACATATGAGCATCACAGTACAAAATCCTGAAAGTTAAAGTACTACAAAAATACATTTTCTTCACCAACTTATTTCAATTTCTTTCTCATCTTTTTCAAAAGGAATTGCATTAACCAGTTTAGCAGCAGCAGATTTAAAAAAAGAAATGACTGATAGTCTGCATTATGATTAGAAAACAGGTACTTGTGTGTCTGTGGCACCTTATCTAACCGGGGCCAAACATTACCTGTCAGGAAGGCTTGATGCAGTAAGAAAAACATTCTCCAAAGCAGACAGTACAGGAGTGAAAGATGCAACTTTAGGCATCTGCATCTGTAAGAAATCATAACACATTTTCTATGCCATAAGAATTTCATTCTGATACCGCTAAAACAGTTCTTTCAGTTTAGATAAAATGTCAGTGAAATAAGTTTCTTCAACAAGAAAATCCGAAGCAATACTGTCCTCAGAATCAGAAGAAACACCTGAAGTATAGTCATCCCCCTGCAGTGATTACTCTTCTGACTGTAAAATCCTGTCAGAAGGAGAAGGAACCCTTTTCATTTTTTTTTTTTACCAGAATGTTTTGAAGATGAGGAATAAGCAGTAATCAGTACATTGGCAAATCCAGGTAAATCTGCACTGTCCAGGGAAATGGAAACAGGTAACTGAAAGTTTTTCTCATTAAGCACATCCTCACTTAACAAAGTCAGATAATTACACATGCTGTGAGCTAATATTAACAACCCCATCCCTACAAGGTGAAAACCCTTCACCTGCCCTTTCCCAGGCATTGGTTCTCCCTTGCCTGCTAAGGGCATCTTTACAAGCACAGAGGATATGTCTATCACATTGTCTTTGGTTGCTTGGAAGGCAACACCAGGAAGACTGGAGAAATAAGAATGGTGTTCTGAGGAAGACCCACTGGCCAAAGCAGAGATGCAACTGGGAGCTAGTCTGACCCCTGAAGACTACTTAATAAGTCTTTGTTTCTTTTTGTGCTCTGAGAAAGGTGCAACCATGCAGACTGACAGCTGTTCTGTTGGTAAACAAGGAAAGAGGTCTAAAATGCTGGCATTTAAGCACTGAGAAGTTAGATAAGGACAATTGGGGAGAACAAGTGGTTCTGAGGTAAGTAAGCCAATGAAAGTACTCCACTAGCACAATACCCAGTGCCAAATATAGAAAACCTTAATAAATAACAGTTTTTATTTTTTTTTAAAACACAGGCTGCTTTATTAACATTTTCACTTCTTGACAAAGCATGCATTGCCACTTGCATGGTGCAGTAAATTCTCCCAGTGGCCAACCCTATGAACTAATACTAAAGTTATAAAAAGACAAATTAATGACCTTTCTACAAAGGAAGTTATGCTCATAATTGTTACCCGACAGGCATAATGCCAAGAAAAACATTTAAAAAATAATCAGTCTTTTATAATCATTTTACAAAGCACCCCATCATCTTCCTCATACTACTCTGGGTAACTAGTCATAACTTCAAAGACACTAAAACCTATTTTTTCCTGTCCTCTGTCACAAAGCCATTCTGAGACTTATAGCCCACTAAACTGTCTGTATGAGGGCCTTCATACACTCATCTCATAAAAAGAAGTTATGTATTACCATAACATTCCATCTGTGTTGTTGATCTTTGTTCATTCATTACTGATGGATTATCGGTTCCATCCTCGGAACCGAGCCGACCTCATACCAAGCTTGGGTCAGCCAAAACCTCTAGAGCCAAGATCCTACCCAGAATGCTCTCCTCCCTGTTACCTTAGATCGAGTTTGCAAGTAGAGGCTACCTCTGGTCAAAACAGACCTACAATAATGGAAAAAGGAGCATATGAGATCAACCAGGAATCTCCGGAAGGGGACGGAGGGTGGGGAGTAATGAATGAAAGACGATCAACAACACAAATGGAACGTTATGGTAAGGCATAACTTCTTTATCTGATGTTGTTAATCTTTGTTCATTCCTTACTGATGGGACAGAGTCCCCAGCTACCTGTATCCTTGGGCGGCCCTCATGGAAGGACATTTCTGAGCACCATAGAACCAAAAGAAGCTCTTCCTCTGGAGGGTAAATCCAATTTGTAATGGAGGATAAAAGTATGGGGTTTGGCCCAAGTTGCAGCTGAGCAAATGTCACTGAGGGAAGCCTTAGCATGGAAAGCTGCTGAAGTTGCCATAGACCTTGTAGAATGTGCTTTCACTCTGTGAGGCAAGGTGATGCTGTTCTTGTTGTAGATAAAGGTAATGCAATTTCTCAGCCATGACACCAATGTAACTTTAGAGACAGGATGACCTAGCCTTGGTCCAGAAAAGGCCAGAAATAGTTGGTCTGATTTAAGGGTAGATTTTGTTCTGTCCAGATAAAAATGTATTTGCCTGCAAACATCTAGGAAGTGCAGATAATACTCTCCCTTGTTAGAATGATTAGAAAAAAATACTGGGAGGTCAACAGACTGGTTGATAGACTGCTCTGACACCACTTTCAGTAAAAAGGAAGAATTAGTTCTCAGTGATACTCTATCCTTATGGAAAATAAGGTAGGGACATTTGATGCATAAGGCTTGAAGTTCTGACAGATGTCTGGCTGATGTGATTGCAAATAGAAACGTTTTCCAAGAGAGGTACTTTAAATCACATGAAGATGCAGGTTCAAAGGGGGGAGCTGTTAGGGCTTGTAGAACCAAGGCCAAATCCCATGGTTGTACTGGTTCTCTAAAGGGAGGTTTTTAGGTGGAAAATTTCCTTCAAGAAAGTCTTACAGAGGCTGTGTGACATGAGTGAAGATTCCTGAAAGCCAATGTGGAAATTAGAAATAGCAGCTAAATGAACACAAATAGTAGAGGCTGACAGCCCAGATTGAAAAAAGATCTGATAAGTAATCTAATACCACTCAAAATGAGGCTGACAAGGGGTCCAATTGTTTGTTCACTGCCCATAATGTAAACCTTTTCCATTTGCTGAGATAGGTTAGCCTGGTGGATGATTTATGAGATGCAATGAGAATATTGTGCACCAGGGAGGGCAGATTATTCTGCCTGGCAATCATTGGAAGTGGAGAAACCAAGCTGTCAGCTTCAGGTTTGTTAGATTGGGGTGAGTCAGACCCTGTGGATGGGAGATCAGCGTTGGGGATGGATTGAGAATCCTTGGTCGATCTAGCAGGTGAGGCCAGAGGTAGGGGAACCAAACTTGTCGAGGCCAATATGGAGCAATGAGGATCACTTTGCTCTTCAACTGCTGTGCTTTCTTTAGAAATTGGGAGATGAGGGGTAGAGGAGGATAAGCATAAAGCAGACCTGAGGCCAAGCGTGGACTAGAGCATCTCTTGGTGACTGTCCCCAAGGGGGGATCAGGGCAAAATAGTTGCTGCAGTTGTAGTTGATTGGGGAGGTGAATAGATTGCAGCAAGGCTGGCCCCAGTGGCTGAAAATTTTTACCGCTATTACAGGATTGAGGGACCACTCATGAGGTTGCAGAATGCACCTGCTCAATTTGTCTGCTATCATGTTGGAGCTCCTGGGAATGTGCATTGCAGTAAGAAAGCAGTTGGAAGTTATCGCCCATTGCCATATTCTCAAGGCCTCTCGGCATAACGGATAAGATCTGGTGCCCCCTTGCTTGTTGATGTACCAGACTACTGACATGTTGTCTGACTGGATCATAATAGTCCCTGATGGAAGGATTGACTGGAATGCTTGCAATGCTAATAGCACCGCCCTCAGTTCCAGGATATTGATACGCAAAAGGGCCTCTGTCTCTGACCAGATGCCTTGGACCAAGTTTCCCTGACATAGGCCCCCCACCCCATAAGGGAGGCATCCATGGTCATCGTGGCTTTTGGCTGATGGGGACTGAAGGGGCGTGACCATTGTTGGGGATTTTGAGACATCCACCAGAACAAATCTTGCTTGCATCTCTTAGTTACACTTATCTGAAAAGACAAAGGATGTTGTAGAGGGTAGCACTGAGTGAGAAGTAGCTACTGAAGAAGTCTCATGAGGAATCTGGCCAGAGCAACAATGGTGATCAAGGCTGCCATCAACCCGAAGAGTTGGAGTATGGACCGATCAGAGGATTTGTGGTGACAGATTAGTGGCTGAACCTGTTGTCTTATCTTTTGAAGTCTGTGATCTGGAAGAGATGCTGTGCAATTCCTTGTGTCCAACAGAACCCCAATGAATTCTAAGGATTGTGCAGGGGCCATGTTAGACTTCTCCCAGTTTATAGTGATTCCCAGGCACTGAGCTGTGAGAAGAGTGTAGTCTAAGGCTTCTTCCAGTAGATGCTTGGTGGGGGAGGTAAGGAGCCAGTCATCTAGGTATGGAAACGCCTGGAATTCCTGAAGTAGCAGGTGAGCGATAACCACAGACATGTATTTGGTAAACCCTCTGGGGGCTGTAGCAAAACCGAAGGGCAGTGCTCAAAATTGGTAGTGACTGGCTCCTATGCAGAAGCGGAGGTACCTTCTTGAGCGCTTGTCCATTTTTATATGGTAATACACATCTTGAAGATCTACAGAGCACATCCAACCAGAAGAGGAAGGATAGAATGAACCATGACCATCCAGAATTTCTCTGTTTTTACAAATTTGTTTAGTGTGCTGAGATCCAGAATCAGTCTCCAGTCCCCTGTCTTTTTTGGCACTAAAAAGAACCTTGAGTAAAAACTGGATCCTATCTGATCTGAGAGGACCATTTGGATGACTCTTTTTTGTAGCAGCTTTTGGATTTCATGTGCTGCTGCTTCCCTTTGACTGGGTGGGATGTCGGGTAAGTCTCTGTGTGAGGTGAGACAGAGATGGAAGGGAATGCAGTAGCCTCTGGATAGTATCCATTGTACCCAGGAATCGGTGGTTATGGTTCACCAGGCAGTGGGGTACAAGGAAAAATGACCCTCGACCACTTCCAGAGGTGAGCAGTTGGGTAACGCTTCATGAGCGCTGGTAGGGTTGTCCAGAGAAAGAATCTCTGGAACCCCAGTTTTGCAGACCTCTCAGCATGTTGGTGCCAAAGGTGTCTGCACCATAGAGGGCAGTATCCCGGAGGTTGGCAGCATTGACAAGGATGGAGTTGAAGGAGTCTGCACCAATGGTGCCAAAGGAGACTGTGCCTATAGAGATGGTGTCAATAAAGGCTGTGATGAAACTGTCGGAGCCATAAGTGTCTGCACTGGGAACTCTGGTGCCGGTGGCAATAAAGAGGACATAGCTGGAGTGAGACTCAACTGGGGCAGTGCTCAGGCTGGGGCCGAAAGGACCACAGATGGCAGCACCAGGTTTGAAATTACCTTTTTGTGAGTCAACTCCTTGCAATCTTCAGAGGGAGATGAAGTGATGGACCTCGAGGAGGAAGAAGAAGAACGCCTCTTACGGGGTTTAGCAGGAGGGGGTGAGCCCTCTGACCTAGAAATAGCCTCGCAGAAAGGAGTTTTAAGGAGACCTTTTAGAATTAATTTGTTCTTCCTTTCATTTAGAGTCCTGGTCAAAAAATTTCTACAAATCCCACACAGGGGTCCACTGAAAGGTGGGAAACATTCAAGCAATAGACACATAAATCATGGCCATCAGAAAGCGGTAACTTACGGCCGCATTCCGAACATTGTTTGAAACCGAAAGAAGTCGAGTGAATTTTTACTTGACGAAAAGTGGACATTTAAAATCGCACACTTAATTAAAAAACTTTTTCGTTTTGAACTGCAGTCTGGTATTTGTACCAAGTTTTACGGAGTTCCATGATTCATTTACTGTTTTTTAATAGTTGAAACCAAAACTACTTTTCTTATCTGACATAATGATATGAAGGGAGAAGAACAACACTAACAAGAAGTCAAGAAAGCTATTCAGAAGGGTAAGAAAGGGAGAGAAGAAGGATTACCAACGATGGTAATGGAGAATTACCTCAAAGGTAAGAAAAGGGAAAAAAACTATAGGGAGAGAGTCTTAAAATTGTGATAGGGTAGGAAGATAGAGATAGTAACTGACTGAAAACTTTTTAAACACTAACAATAGAAAAACTTCAAAAAATTATTCACTTAGCTGAGAGAGTGGCTTGACACAGCTGTACAACAACGCAGCAAATGAGATCTGAGGTAACAGGGAGCAGAGCATTCTGGGAAGGATCTTGGCTCAGGAGTTTTTGGCTGACGCGAGCTTGGTATGAGGCATATGGTAAGGAATGAACAAAGATTAACAACATTAGATCAGGTTTTTCTTGTGTGATAATTGTTCTTATTTTAATCAAGAGTTCACAGTTCTTGCTACTGAACATTTTTTAATAGGATTAATGTTTCTTGTGGAGTGGACTCATCTTGAGTTTTCTATTTTTTTGTTATCACTTTTTGGAAACAATTCAAAGAAATGATACCAGTTCCCTGTTATACCTTGTGACTTGATTCCCTTATATAAGTCAATAAATAATCTACTTCCCCATTCTGTCCACAGGTGCAGAATATAAAGTTCATTACCAGTTGTAGAGCAGAGGGAAAGCTTAATACATTATGGCAACTCCAAAAAAACTCTTCAATTACCAGGTGTGTCTGCACTGAATCTCCAACAACTGGAGTGTACCCCTTGAAACATTTTACTAAATTTATGTGACATGTAAAAGTACTTATGCAAACACTTCCACCTAAAAATTCTGAATTTGGGTTTGATCACCATCCACAGAATCCTACACATATCTTGCCACCTATCCTCCTATGGTGCCAAAGTCTTCTTCCATTTGCATGTTAGTGCTCTTAAACACCTACCTCTCTTATTCAGATGCAGAGCTTAATACAGCCTTCAGACCAACTTATCACTGCTCACTTGCAGTGTCCTAGCTTCATTTAGCAACTGGATGTTACGTAGTACCTCTTCTCTTTCAGCTGATTTTTTATCAAATTTCGCAAGTATAACTATAACCCCTAATATTTTTTCATTCATTCTTACTCACTTCAAAATTATGTACTAATTCTTCTGAAGTCAGTCTCCTCCCTCCAGCTCAAAGCTGTTCCCAATACTTTATGTGATCCCCCTTATATTGTCAGTGGTGCAATATAGTAGAATCAATTCCAAATCCTGGTTTAATGTAACCTATTGACCACAACTCAAAATTCCACCACTCCTCTGATTTACTCCTGTTTACCTTTTCCAGCATCATCCTAAACTATCTTTATCTGTTTCCACTCACAGGCCTGTTATTTAACTCATCTGCTTTTTGTTGATAAAATCAGAACTTTCCAATTTGACATGTAACTAACATCCTGTAACTTATAAATTAACCTAAGTTGCATCTCCAGTAAGTCGTTTACCAAGTGTGACACTTCTAGTCCACCCTTCTTAATTCCCTGCATCATTTCTCAGCTAATTCTTGACTGATGACCATTCCAGATATACTTAGTAATTGCTTTGTTCAAGACTTTCCACCATTTCATTTCAGTTAACCAATGAAAGCTTGTCCCACATACAGTTTTAGAGGCAATTGCAACTATGTAAACCATTGATCCAGTACCGCATTCACTATTTCCCATTTCCTAAGCAAGGTTTTAATCTTATTTTTCACCTTGGTCCAGATCTCCTCTACTGAATCCTGTGATTTACTAGATATCCAGACCCCCAAACATCTCATCTTAAAATGACCCCATAAGTTTGTGAATTCCAGAACTAATCTAAACCGAGAAGCATAATTTACACAGATTGTTTTCATCTTATTTTGTAGCCAGCCTACCCTTGAAATTGCTATAAGATCAGCCAAAGACATATTAAATCTTTTTCAGAATCCGTTAAAAAATCATTACATCAGCAAACAATGCTTACATTTTTCCTTTACAGGTGAATAACCCTTTATGTCGGACTGCCTTATCTTATTTGCAAGAGGCTCCAAATATAGTGCAAATAATAAAGAGGACATAGGGCACCTTTGTCGAGTCCCTATTCAAATTCAAATTTCTGGTGTCACCCTGCCATTTACTTTAATCCTAGATATCACTCCCTTATATAAATTGCAAAATAGTTGAATCAACTGTAAGGGAAATGCCATGTCCCTTAAAACTGTCCATAAATAATGCTGATGCAACCTATCAAATACTTTTTCAGCATCTGATCCCATTAAGAAAAAGGGATTTTTCTCTTTTTCCACTGTCTTGTCTATCAAGTCTAATAGGATGTTGTCAAAGGTTTGCTTCCTTTAATAAATCCACACTGGTCAGGGTACTCTAATCTCAGAAATATGCAGGCCATCCTCTCTGCTATTATGAATATAAATACTTTGTAATCATGATTTAAAACTGATATAGGGTGATAGGAGCCTGGATTAGCAGGATCTTTACCCTCTGTCAGTATCACTTAGACAACTACTTTGAACCATAAGGTCGGTACTTTTTCAGTATCCAGTATCTTATTGAATAATACATTCCAAAATGGTGTAAGCATCTCTTCAGCCTCCTTCCATATTTCTATGGGAACCCCATCCCATCCTAGGAGCTTCTCCCTCTCCAGCTTTCTAATTTGGTATCTTATATCCTGCTTAGTAATTGGTCTATTTAAACTATCCCTTTTCTTAGCTGACAGTTTCCGAATATACATCTCATCCATAAATTCTTCATAACACTCCTCCCAGCTAATACCTGATCTTTGTTCCAAATACAAATTTTGATGAAACTTTAAATAGTTTACCTATTTCCTCCGGGTCTCTTATCAGCTGGCCAGTATGGGTGTCCCCGAGTCTTGATACCTCCCATTTTACTTTCTGCTATCTTAATCTTTGGGTTACTTACTTTTGGAGTCTGGCTAAATTAGAAAAGTAAAGTGTTTTCTAGTTTACTTCTTTAGATCTCACCATCTAGGTATTTGTTACAACTCTCTTTCAACTCCAGTAGTGCTAAATGCTGTAACCCACAGTCAACAGATGAGTGACTGAGAGCATCTTTGGATGAGTGTATCCTTCCTTGAACAAGTATACATGCTCTTGTGACAGATCAGATCTGTCCAGTCTAGACCAACTATTGTTCTTAGCTACATAGTACATATACAATCTGTCTCCAAGTATTCCCTATGTCATACCAGCCTAACATCTTCAAAATTTGTTTTAAAAATCTACCATCTGGGGGAATTACTTTCCCTCAAGGGCTGCCACTAACATCCTGTACTTCAGTGATCACATCCCAATCTCCCTCAACAATAGCAATCCCTGGTGGAAACTTGCTACCTCCTCTATAATTCCATGTATTTCCTCCCTTTTTTGTTTTAGGGGTAAATATAGACAACCAAATGTGACTGTTTGAGCTCCCCAGTATCCTCTACTCAGCACATATCTTCCTAGTTTGTCTGTGTGTATCTTCTATGTCTGTATTCAAGCCCCCCTGTATCCTGAGTAATATACAGACCCTGCTCTTCCTATCTTCAAAAGCAATTGCATAATATCCTACTTTTTCTGAATTAATTAGTAGGGTCTGGTATTCCAGTTGCTGCAGATTACTTTTCTGTAGCATAATTATAAAAGCTACTCCCTTGTTTATGTTCGAGCCCCTGGGGTGCTACCCCTACTACCCTTTCTTTTATGCCTCCCAACAAATTGGGCATAGCTGACTAATATATACCACCAGGTCAGTAATTCATAAAACTGGGTAAGCCACTGATCAGAACTTCAAACACAAATAACACTCCTAAACAAACGTGTTAAAATTAAAAACTATATACAAAACCCAAAATGCAGTCCTATGCAATCTTCCTTAACAAGCACAAACACATGTTCCTACAGGAGCTTTTCTCCCTTGTTACTGTCTATAGAATACCACCCTCCTCCCTTGAATTTAACTCATTCTAATTACACTGTTTTAGTTACTTTTCAATAAAAATAAACAATTAATAAAGAAGATCCCTAATTAAACTGCACAAAATATTAATTGCTTCTTCTTTAAAGAAATCATCTACTCAGAGCATCACCGTGGCATCCTCACAAGTATCTGGATATTTATATTTTAATCTAGTTTTTACAACTACCCAGACCTGTGAATGGAATGGACAATCCTGCTGTTTGTCTCAGTATACACCCCCCATGATGGTTCCCATACATTGGAGAGGGCATACTTTTGAACCCCCACAACATGTTAAATTAAAATACCCGAAGCTGCTCCCAAACAAAAAATGTTAAATCTACCCCATAAATATTTCCACACTTGGGCTTGAACCAGTCTACCAGCCAAGTTAACTAATCCACACTGTTTTTTTAACAAACAAAATGTCTTTCTATTTTTAAAAAACATATCAGGAAAAGACAATGTCAACCCCCCCCCCCCCCATATTTGTAGCTACCTTCTTGTCGCCGGCAGACAAATAACAAAAGCCAATATTATAACTCAAATCAAAGAACAATGGAAACCATAGGTACTAGTAACTCCAAATGGAAAATATGATCCAGGCACACTGAGGATGGCTATAAATAGATTTATTGTAATAAAATTCAAACCACAAACGCTTTCACCCTGCCAAATGCAGGGCTTTTTCAAGAAGATCCACTTGAAAAAGCCCAGCATTTGGCAGGGTGAAAGCGCTTGTGGTTTCAATTTTATTACAATAAATCTATTTATAGCCATCCTCAGTGTGCCTGGATCATATTTTCCATTTAAAAGCCAATACTATATCAATCCATATTGTAAAAAAGGATTAAGCCCACCATGTGGCTGTTTCTACATACAAGCTCGTATAAGCAAAATAACCAAAGCATATTTCTCAACCTCTTAATACAACAAATCTGGACAAAGCCTAAATGATAGGGGGGAGGCCCAAAAACAGGCAAATATTTTAAATAATGCCCTTATAAGTTAGAAAGTAGCTTGAATAACAGGACTTGGGTAAGCATGCCTTTTTCTGAATGATATAAAGTCTGAAAATTAAATGAATGTGATTATTTACCTCAATTCTCAATGATTTGATAGAAAATCACAAATATTATAAGGAATGGACCAAAACTATGAGGCCAAAATCTTGACAGTTGAGAGGTATGAAGCAAAGTCAGTATTTTAAAGTCACATTTCTAAAAATAAGTCCAGAAAAATAATATCAAGCCCTGCCTCTTGATATATTCATATTCATATATCTTACATGAAACATGCCTGCACACTAGACCAATCATTGCCAACCTTATCATTTTCAGTCAACTCACCAAATCCACTATACATCCGCTTAGTATTGTTGCAAACTCCAAGCCTGTCTTAAAACTTTATATTATATAAGCTGCAGTAAACTAAATAAGTTCAGTCACAATATCAATGTGTTTCTACATCCACCACAACTTTAAGCTTCTATTTCCTCTAATAATCCCTCCAACAGGCCTTGTCGACTTCCTTTCTCAAGGCTGTCATGTATTCTCTTTCCATGTCACCCCATGTCTCTTTGTCTTTCAGTCATCTGTTATCTAAACACTGGGAATGTTTTTTTATGATTTTCTTTCCATCAGTTGTTTTCCTGTCTTCTTTGGTAAGATCTCCTTATCTAACATTTCTTGTTGTAAAGATTTTCCCTGGATTCACACTGATGCATATCTGTTCAAGTCTTCTTCTATCCGATCAGTTTTGAAATAAGTTTTCACATATTATTGTTTATAATTAAGTATATAACTAGGACAAGCTTCTTTTGTAGGTCAGTTTACCTTCATTGATGACATTCATATATTCATATAATAGAGGAACAGTGTTCTGTTCCTCTTCATTTATATTACCTACAAATTAATTTAATTTCTTACTGATGAATAATATTAACTGGTTAACAGATTCAATATTGCTGGATATGACAATCCAAATTGCAGATTGAGTTGCCTACATTTTTTTTTGAAGAAGGAATGAATTAGGTTCTTTTTAGCCATGTGGCCATAAAAAATCATGATCTATGAACACTTGATGGCTGCCTACCATAAGCATTTTCCCTTTCCTTCATAGTGGACCCAATTTTTCCTTCAGATTAAAGTTGTGGGCCTTAATTATTATAAGAGACAGAAAATGCTGAACAGGTTAAACTGACACATAGGTTTTATATGCTCTAATGATCTGGAATTTGTCTACTTGCAGTCCTGTCCATTTGCTGAGATATAAATTTCTGACAGTCTGGCCCTTCACTCCTTTTTGGAGTATTATTGAACCACAAGTTTTCTCTTCTGTTCCTGTCAAGTTCTTCTCTATCAACTCAACTCTTTCTATTTCCAATTCTGACAATCTGTGACCTGCTTCCTTCTCTCTTTCCTTTAAATCAGTCAAGTCTTCTGAATGTGAGGACAATGCAAGTTCAAGGATGTAGCCAGGTATACTCTTTGTACTCTACACAATACAATTTTTTTTGAGCATCAGTTATAAACATTGTGGCTTTATCACATCATATTATGTCTGTAACCACCTAAATTAAGGCCTCTAACAACATGTATATAGCTTGTCTACAGCATATCTCTCAACCTCTTAAAGTACGAAATCTGGAGAAAGACATAAATAATGGAGGATAAAGGCCCAAAAATAGGGACAATATTTAAATATTGCTCTAACAAACTTAGAACATTAATAGAATAACAGATTTTGCATTAGCATGCATTTTATGAAGGGTATGAAGTCCAAAACTCAAATGTCTCTCATTATTCTTTGACTTTAGTCCTCAATGATTTCTCAGAAAATCAAGAAATTTATGAGGAACAGACCAAAATATGAAGCAAAAATGTGGGCATTCTAATAGGTATGGTCTACAGATAGAACTGCAAATCTAAAAGCAATACCTCTAGTAGTTAGTTTTGAATTCCTAGCTGAAAATGTTACATGCATTAAGGGGGTGGGTGGCAACAGCTTGAATGATATAGCCATTTTAAATGCCAGATTGGATGGGGGAATAGCATTAAGTATTTGTAATATGTGGCCAATCAGATTTTACATCTTTACTACATCTCCAACACTCTGAAAAAGTTATTTTACTAAACTTAGAGATTTTATATGGAGTAACAAAGATTCTATGTATATATTTCCTCATAAAACCTTTCCAATATAAACATGAAAAGGTTTGCCTAACTGATTTAAGTAACAAACGTTTATTCTTACCAGCTACTGAGTCACTCAATCCACTACTAAAAAGTTCCAGAATTGTTCATCGCAATTATTATTAATATTTATAATTAACTTATATAGCTAGAAAAAGCTTCTTTTGTAGGTCAATTTATCTTCAATGATAACATTCATATATTCAAATAATGGAGGAACAGTGTTTTGCTCCTCTTCATCTGTTCCTCTTCACTCATATTACTTTCAAATTAATTTAATTTCTTACTGATGGATAATATTAACTGGTTAACATATTCATCCATCTTACAATCTTTCATTAAATATTATGGTGACTTAACTTTTCCTTTTTCAAACCAATCAGACCATAATACTAAGTCATTCCATTTTAGTAAATTCATTTTAACATTTTTCTGACTTTCCTTAAATCTAGAGATGTGTTCAATGGGAAAGCACAAAATTTCCGTTTTTATATTTATGGTGTTTTAAAAACATATTTCCTAACTGTTAAGAACTGATTTCATATATGTCTAGAGACTGAAATTAATTTCCTTCTAAGGTAAATTTTATCAACCAGATGAAAGGATTGTAACATATTTCTAATTTATCATATTTGATAAACTCACAAGAATGTAGTTTAATCAGCTCCTGAATGGTTTTCAATTGACTAGTATTAGTTTAGTCTTTCCAGAGTATAATAGAGTTAAATTTTGCAGCAATGGAATAAGATTATACATCTGGGAAGCTAATACCACCATACTCCCATAATCTTATATGATTTCTAAAAGCAATTCTTGGCTTTTAGGCTATCATAAGAATGAAGTTAACATTTTTTCCATTTTTTAAACATTTTTTGTCAGGTGTTAAAACTACTGAATGCAATATATATATATATATATATATATATATATATATATATATATATACATATATACCAAATCTTGGATAATAGAATCATTTTAATAAGCACTTGCCCAGCATCAAAAGTAAAAAAAAAATCATTCCATTTTTAATAAGAAATAACACTTTTTCAAAATTATTAATAATCTTAGTCACATCTTGATAGATTTTTATTCCTAAATATTTTAGTTCTTTTTCTTCCCAATTATATTTATATTTAAACTTACGATCTAGTAATTTCAGTTGTATTATTATTACTATTATTAAATTCCAGCACTGATACTTTTTGATACTTTTCACTTTCCTTATCAATTTCTTCAATTGAATAATTTAAATCTTCTATAGTTAGTAAAACATCATTTGCAAAAAGTTGTATTTTAGATTGACAGTTCTTATTAATTGAGAATCCATCAGATTTTTCATTGCTTTTTATTCTGTTTGCTAAGAATTTGATAACTAATGCAAACAGTAAAGGGAACAAGGGACATCCTTGCTTTGTACCTTTGTTTAAAGTAAATCTTTTAGAAATGCAAGATCTAATTTTAAAATATGCTTTGGAGTCTCTATACAAGTTTTTTGAATATTCCAATAAATTATTCTGGAAATGCAAATGCTTCTAAAGTTTTAAACAAGTGGTTCCAATCTGCAGAACAAAAAGCTCGCTTGATATCTAAGCTAATTAGAACCAATTTTTTGTTCATTCATTTTGCTAAATCTAAGATAGTTACTACTCTTTTTATATTATCATACATCAATCTATTGACTATAAATTCTGTTTGATTTTTATTAATTAGTTCATCTATTATATCTCTTAATCCTGTAGTGAAGATGGAAGCAAATATTTTATAGTCTACATTTAATAATGACATAAGTCTATATGAGGAAACTAACTTATTCTCCTTTCCTTGCTTAAGTATAGGTGAGATTAAAGAAAAAATCCATGAAGGAGGAATTATTTTGTAACTCTGAATTATCCTGAAAACATCATTCAATAATTCTAAAATATTTAACAGAAGCAGACTAAATACTAAGTCATTCCATTTTAGTAAATTCATTTTAACATTTTTCTGACTTTCCTTAAATCTAGAGATGTGTTCAATGGGAAAGCACAAAATTTCCGTTTTTATATTTATGGTGTTTTAAAAACATATTTCCTAACTGTTAAGAACTGATTTCATATATGTCTAGAGACTGAAATTAATTTCCTTCTAAGGTAAATTTTATCAACCAGATGAAAGGATTGTAACATATTTCTAATTTATCATATTTGATAAACTCACAAGAATGTAGTTTAATCAGCTCCTGAATGGTTTTCAATTGACTAGTATTAGTTTAGTCTTTCCAGAGTATAATAGTTAAATTTTGCAGCAATGGAATAAGATTATACATCTGGGAAGCTAATACCACCATACTCCCATAATCTTATATGATTTCTAAAAGCAATTCTTGGCTTTTAGGCTATCATAAGAATGAAGTTAACATTTTTTCCATTTTTTAAACATTTTTTGTCAGGTGTTAAAACTACTGAATGCAATATATATATATATATATATATATATATATATATATATATATATATATATATACATATATACCAAATCTTGGATAATATAATCATTTTAATAAGTACTAACCTATCATCAAAAGTAAAAAAAAATCATTCCATTTTTTAATAAGAAATGACACTTCATCAGTTATTTTTTTTTCAAAATTATTAATAATCTTAGTCACATCTTGATAGATTTTTATTCCTAAATATTTTAGTTCTTTTTCTTCCCAATTATATTTATATTTAAACTTACGATCTAGTAATTTCAGTTGTATTATTATTACTATTATTAAATTCCAGCACTGATACTTTTTGATACTTTTCACTTTCCTTATCAATTTCTTCAATTGAATAATTTAAATCTTCTATAGTTAGTAAAACATCATTTGCAAAAAGTTGTATTTTAGATTGACAGTTCTTATTAATTGAGAATCCATCAGATTTTTCATTGCTTTTTATTCTGTTTGCTAAGAATTTGATAACTAATGCAAACAGTAAAGGGAACAAGGGACATCCTTGCTTTGTACCTTTGTTTAAAGTAAATCTTTTAGAAATGCAAGATCTAATTTTAAAATATGCTTTGGAGTCTCTATACAAGTTTTTTGAATATTCCAATAAATTATTCTGGAAATGCAAATGCTTCTAAAGTTTTAAACAAGTGGTTCCAATCTACAGAACAAAAAGCTCGCTTGATATCTAAGCTAATTAGAACCAATTTTTTGTTCATTCATTTTGCTAAATCTAAGATAGTTACTACTCTTTTTATATTATCATACATCAATCTATTGACTATAAATTCTGTTTGATTTTTATTAATTAGTTCATCTATTATATCTCTTAATCCTGTAGTGAAGATGGAAGCAAATATTTTATAGTCTACATTTAATAATGACATAAGTCTATATGAGGAAACTAACTTATTCTCCTTTCCTTGCTTAAGTATAGGTGAGATTAAAGAAAAAATCCATGAAGGAGGAATTATTTTGTAACTCTGAATTATCCTGAAAACATCATTCAATAATTCTAAAATATTTAACAGAAGCAGACTAAATAATTCCATACTTAAAGCATCTAACCATGGAGCTTTACCATTTTTACCTTTTTAAAGCTTCTTTAACTTCTGTTAGGGTAATATGCTTATTCGTCTGAGATATTTGTTGGTCATTAAGTTTATTAGTAGCATTTTCTTTAAATAGTTATCAATTTTGTATTCATCACTGTTATTATTTTTATCTTTATTAAGATCCTCATGGAAGTTTGTAAAAATATTAAGAATTTCCTCTATGTCTAAAGTAAGCTTATTAGTGTGAGGATTTCACAGGTTATTGATTTGTGCCTTTTTGCTTAACATCTTACTTCTATTAGCTAATATATGGAGATTTTTTGAAGTCATTGCTTGACTGCGCAATTTTATTTTTTGTAAAGCCATCTCCACATTATTGGTTAAAATTGTTTGATTTTTTATCATTAATTATTTAATGAATTCAGTGTTATCTAATTTCTTTGTTTGTTATTCAAACCTTGCTTTACATATTTCATCTTGTATTACTTATTATTTACAACAAATCTTTATCTTACTATTTTATTTTATTACTAGCCCCTCTTCCCATTCTATCTTTAATATGCATTTTTAAGGAATCCCATAATATGACTTTACTAACCTGACCATCATCATTCAAAGATAAAAAAAATTCAGTTTGTTCTTTAAGGTAACTCTAAAATTATTTTAATTTCATCATCTAAACTGAATTTCTATAAATAATCTGAAATGTCCTTGTATCCATTAATATAGTCATAACAAGTGCAATATGATCAGATAAACGACAAGGAATAGTTTTAAAAATAATTCACTTAATTAAGTAAATCTGTAGAGACATAAATCCTATCAGTTCTAGTTTGCTTCCCGTGTGCATAAGAATAATGGGTGAAGAACAATGACTTATCTTTTGCTTTTACCATCAAATCAACTAAATTATTGTTACTAATTCATATGTTTAGTGCTTTAGCTGATGATAGGATTTTAACTTTCATCTGTTCACTTGTATCTTCTATACCAAATATACAGTTAAAATCCCCTGCTAAAATTAAACTGCCCTTCCTATGCCTTTGTAATATGTTTAAGTGATCTTTAGCTACTGCTGCACCTACTCCAGGGATCCAGTAAAAATTAGCTAGTCTATAAAGTTTACCATTTTATTTAAATACTACAAATGTATACATTCATTTGGTGTCATTGATGGATTAGACCCTAGGCATTACAGTTGATTTTCTCCAAAGTATAGCAGTTCCTCTACTTTTTTGTTAAAAGAAGCAGATGATAACATTGTGTAGCCTAAGTAATTTAAATATTGTATATCTTTATCTATCAGGTGAGTTTCTTGCAAGAATATAATTGTCTCCTGTATTTAATGTTAGATATGTCATTAATAATTTCCTTTTGTTGCCAATATTTAATCCATTTACATTAATACATAATAGAGTAGTAGAACTATCCATTCTGCATATTTGAAAAGATTTCTTTAAAGAGATAATATAACACATTTCAGCATATACTTCTCAGAGGTACAGGCAAGCACAGGAGGACTATGGCTGACCAAGTTCACAGATGACTGAAAACTAGGGACTATAATTGACTCTCTGGCTGACACAGACATCCTCCAAAAGGGTCTCACTGAGACGAATACCTGGTGTCAAAATCATGGCCTCAAGCTAAATGCTAAAAAGTGCATAGTCATCCCCTTTGAAAAAAACAAAGTACCCACAAACTACCACATAGGTGGTAGTCCCCTAAATATGGTAAACGTAATAAGGAATCTGCGGACCCAAGTAGATAGTAATCTCTCCTTTGATAATCACATTACCAAAGTGGTTAGAAAATCCTTCTATGTGGCCCACCTAATCACAAAAGGGTTTGCATCCAGATCAAAAGAGGTCATTGTGCCCCTCTACTCATCACTCATTAGACCCATCATAGAGTACAATGCCCCATTTGAGATGTACCTTACAAGACACCTGCAACAGCTGGAAAGACCACAGAAGTACTTCACCAAGGGGATCACTGGCTTCAAACAGATGCCCTATGTAGCTCGACTGAAGAAACTCTAGCTGTACTCGGTTGCATACCACCTACTCAGAGGTGATCTCTGCACCTCTGCCTGACATACAAGGCCATGTCCAACCCTGAATTGATAGTCATGCTCTACCTAAAGAAAGCCTTATCCCCTCAAGCCACATGCTCTAGGGATCTAAACCTTACCACAACAATAAATAGGATATGCTGGAGGGATATATTCCTGTCCCAGAGACTTCCCATGCTTTGGAACAAGATTCCTCTCTACATTAGGCAGAGCTCTTGCTAACGCTCTTCAAGAGAAACCTTGACGAATGGATGGGAAACAGAAAGTTTAACCCGAGGATCACTTCAGTGGCTGTGTTGGACGGAGGCACAGGGAACTAATCTAAGGGGACGGCGAAAGCCAGCACAATCTGTCTAGGCTTATAAATGCCTTCGGGCAGATAGTCTAGTACCTACCTATGAACCTAACATTTATCCACCATATTAAACTAGTTATGTATAAGACTTTAATGCATTCCTCTAACAGTATCTAACATTCCACATTTTTTTTAATTCTTATTTTCTACAAACTAAACTACTACAACTCATAAATAAAAACAGAAACAAGTAACTGTAACTATATATATATATATATATATATATATATATATATATATTACTAATAAAACACAACCTACCATGGATACCAAAGTTCCTAATTTACATATCGAATAGACAAACTACTATACTATCTCTCTACCAACAATACCTAAAAAATCATCAAAAACTATCCAAAAACTACCATGACTTACACATAATTAATATAACATTAAATATAACTTCAAAATAATAAGAGACTATTGATTTAGTTATATATTTTGCTATTTAAAACTATTCCCATTACTACATAAAAGTTTAATAATCCTCATCTATTAACCACAAATATTAAATAATCTGACAAATAGTATACTTTATATGTATTTATATAATATTAGTATAATTATCCATTGCATATTTCTAAATTATTTGCTCATTCAATATCATTATAACAAAATCTCTAAATAAATATGTAGGACAGAGTGGGACCTGAAGAGATAAATATATCTATAAACTTACAGGTAACAAGTAATCTTATCATACTAAACAATTACACAACAGGAAAATCAATACATATATACATTTATCATGCTAAAAGATATAAGCACATTTTATAGAGCTAACAAAAGCTCTGAATTAATTTTAAAAGTACAGCTGCCTATATCTTAAAGTTGTGTAACACTCTTAGGATCAGTGCTGGAACCTCTACTGTTTGGCATATACTTATCACTTATTCAGGCCAAAACTAAGGGGTTGTGGCTGACCAAGCTTGTGGGGTGCAATTCTCGAATCTCCAACTGATGTCAGTATACTTCAGGAGGGTCTTATGCAGACCAACAACTGGTGTCTTAGTTACGGTCTCAAATTAAATGCAAAGAAATGCATTATCATTCCATTTGGTAAAAACAATGTCCCTTCACACTATCAAATTAACAACAATAACTTATGTACCCATAAAGTGGTAAAGGATCTGGGATCACAAGTAGACTGTGACCTTAACTTTGACTACCACAAGTCCACTATAATAAGGAAGGCTTTCTACGCAACACACTTGATTAGCAAAGGCATAGCCTCTAGAGCAAAGGAGGTTATAAACCCATCCATACTAATAAGGCCCATAATTAAGTATAATGCTCCTTTTGGTATGTACCCTACAAAGCACCTGCAGCAATTGGAGATACCTGATAGGTTTCTAACAAAGAAGATCAAGGGACTCCAGCACATACCTTACACAGACCTACTAAATTCCCTATCACTATACTTTGCAGACTTCTTAGGACAGACTTAGGCCTGGCTTACAGACCAATCTCCAAACCAAACCTAATGAATTTGCTGCACATCCACTAATCAAACAGGACTAGAGCTATCCATTCCAGGGACCTAAATATGGCCTGCAACTTGAATAGGACATGCTGGAGGGACAGATTTGTCTCCCAGTGACTGCCACATCTTTAGAATAGGCTGCCAATTCATGTGAGGCAGAGCACCTCTATGACACTGTTCAAAAGAAGCCAGAACAGGTGGATGGGACAACATAAATTCATACCCTCGGGGAATCACTCCAGTGACTCTACTTGATAGAGGCACTGGGAACTAACACTGGGTGGCATGATGCCAGGGCACTTCTATGGGCTAGGCTTGTAAAGGCTCCAGGGCCATTAGCTTAGTACACACTTATAAACCTATGAACCTATACCAGTGATAGCACCCACAGCCCTCCTGGACATGGGCTGTCATTACTAAATACAATCCTGGGTATTGACTACTAGAGCTGGGATGAAATGGCTAGGCTTGAATTGACTCCAGTTTGATAACCTAGTAATCTCCTATGATCTTATTATTCATATGACAACTATCAAAATATTTTTATTAAATTAAGTCATAAAAACATGTACATTGCTATTTCTATAAAGTCAAAAATATTTGCAGTCTATGTTGTCTTCAGTAATTACAATGTGCTTAAGTCAAATCATATTCTCCCTTTCCGGCTTCAAACATCTTGAAATATCTACTTTACTTTCTATCAAAATGGATGTACTGAATCAGCAATATAACACTCAGATTTCAGCTCTGACTTATAAAATAAGTTATTTCTGGTAGTCTTAGTGAATCTAACCAAGTTTCAAATTTCAGTTTTCAGGATCTTTTCAAATATTTTTTATGTGATTTTCTAAGTAAATTATATGACATATTGTATGTTCACATTTCTGCTATATGCATGTATATGTAATATATAGATCTTTCTTGTAAGCAGTTTGCTATATAAATACATTTCCCTCTCTTATTTGTCCATTGATATTCTACTTTATTTTATATAACCTACATTTCTAAAATATCCCACCAAAGAGCTATTTAATCATCAGTTCGCTGTCAGAGATTACAGTATGTGTGTTTATTTCTTAACTTACTGATACTGGTCTTTTATTAATATTACTTGTTAGGTGTTTCAGCCCTTGTTCATTTCCACATTATTCATAAGATGTTTATTCTTCTAGTTAATTCTAGTATAAGCAATTGTATCTATATCTAAAATAATTCCTGCTTATTTAATTTGAATGTGTGTTTTTAGCCATTGTGAACTACTGCTCTGGTCTAAGCATCACATCCTGACATTAGTATTTGATTACAGCATGTGAAAATGACAACTCACAACACACAGCAGCTACTAATTTATTTTATTTATTTGACATTTGTTGACTGGGTTAGCCCATCTGAGTCAAAGCCCCTTTTCAGAGGAAGCCCGGGGGGGGAAAAGCTCCATAAGTAGTTACAAACATATACAGTAATTAATTTAGTGATACATTAAGTTATAAAATGCAAAAAGCAAAAAGCACATTAGAAAAACATAGTGATGCATTCAAATTTAAAAGCATTAAGATATAAAAAGTTAAAAGCAAGTTTAGCAAAGTCTGTAAGTTTCTCAGTCTTCTTAATTCTTTAAAATTTTTCTAATCAGTAAAAAAATCTGACTTTACTCCTTCCTATTAATATGTACAGAGTTAATAACACTACAGCATAAGCTATTAACATTCAGCATATGTAAGCAAGCTATATGTCAGCAACAGCTCAATATAAAACAATTACAGCTTTTATTTTACCAAATCTTCATTTCTAAATATATATTTTAAAAAAGATGTTATTCTGAGTAGCTTTCTCACATATATAGTTGAAAACAAGTTTAGATCTTTTCTTCTTGTCATCACAGCTATGATTAAGGCACTTCCTGTTTTGCAGACATCATTGATGAACTTTGAACTCTTCTAGGACCTGGAGTTTCATCAAAACAGCTCAAGCAGCAGGCAGGAGGAATTAAAGCAAGCATTTTCACACAACTGGAACATTGTTTTGTTCTTGAGCTTTTTAAAGTGTTAATTGCTTCATAAACAACCATTGAAAAGAATGTGCTAAATAGGAACAAAGAAAACAAAATCACCAGCACTTTAACACTCCTAATTAGCATTTTACTAAGATGTGACATTCAGTTAAACCAGTAATGCACACAATACACAAAGTTAAAACAAATAAAATAAAAATCTTAACTTATATAGTCTTAAAGTTACCAATCCTATTGCTAAAAATTTAATAACATTCTCTTACAGGAAGTATTTAACATTTAGAAATACATTTATACTTGTAGTTTCAAATAAATATATTAAGCCTTTCACTGCAAGTATAGTAAAACTATTTATATTCCTTATCACAATGCTTTAGCTTAAAATATAAATACATATGTTTGAAGCTTAAAGACCATTAAAACCATTTACTTAAAGGGTAAATGTTTTGTTTCAGAAAACAAAAGTCCCACAGTTAGAGAATAAAAGTCACTTATGTTTATTTATTCTTTTTAATTTTAGAAGCAGTTTTCCAGGAATTCAGCTCACTCTGCCTCTTGAGGGATACAATGCTCCAATTCACCTCTTCAGTATTATTAAGAATTGTATTTTTGTTAACAAAAGTAGATGCCTCCTTCAGTGTGCCAAATATTTTAGTTTGTTTGGATAGAAATCATTTGATATTTGCAGGAAACACAAAAGTGTCTTTAATTGTGTTATTTTAAGTTTGTTAATCAATAGCAAGCAGGATTTTCTTTTTCTCATTACTTTAATAGAAACATCATTGTCAAATCTGTCTGCATGCTCACCTGCTTTAATAGGTGGGCTGGAACATGCTGTTTTTAATATATGACATTTTTCTAACTTGGACATAAATTTAACCTTAATTTGAATGTGGTAGTGAGTTTTCCTTCTTTAAATGTACTCCCAGGGATCTATGTATCCTTTAAATTCCAAAAGATAAAGTTTCAGGTATATTCAATGTTTTATGTAGCCATGTTGTTAAGGAGTTATATTGTCTCCCTCATACTTTTCAGGTATACCATATATTCCCATGTTATTTCTTCTCAGTCTGTTTTCTATATAATCATTTCTCTATGAACCAGCTATTTTGTTTTTAAAGGAATTCAGTCTGACACTCATCTTCAGTTATTCTCCCTTCATGATCATAAAAAGCTTCTTCCATGCTGATGGTTTGTGAACTTTGTTGTTTCATAAGAATTTCTAAATGTTTCATCTTCTTTCTGGACCCTTCTTTGAAACTTTCTATTTTGATATCCAGCCTGTCCATTTTAAGTAATATATCCAACATATTAGATATTACTGACCAGATGTTTTTTTAAGGGAAAAAACATGAGTACCATTTTTTGAGTTGCTCATGGTTAAACACTCTTCTCTCTTAATCAAGCAGTTGAAATTCTGACAGGAAAATTGTATCTTTTAAGAACCTGAAGCTTTAAATCATTTCTCTATTAGTGAATAAAATTAGCTATCAGTTCTAAGTTTTTGATTATATTTTCTGTCAGAGAAAAGTTTCCAGTCGCAGAGCTTTCACTAGTTGCTGCCTTTTATTTTCTGATACCTATTCTATAAGGTATCTGAGTTAGATAGGCTTACCCTTCTCTTGACTTGCCATTTATAATGACAAACTTACCGCAATATCAATAAGCAAAATTACACCGTGCTTTTCAAAAATTGCATATTTTGCTTTTCTGTGTAATAAAACTTAATTATATCGACTACATTCACATTTTAATTCCCAAAACAAAAATGAAAACAATTACCATGAAATTAGTATTAAAATATTATACAATTATTATATAATTATGATTATTAATTATATTCTAGTATTATTATATAATTATTAAAATGAAATTATTATAAAAAAATGAAAAAATGAAACAAACATGAGATTGATAGACTTGATTCAAACCATCCAGTTCTCCATAGACATCTGTTTCACTTTGGTTATATGTTTGATTGACTGGCAAGGGTTAGCTGGATCAGTGATCTTTACTCACACTAGAAAAACTGGAAAGGAAATATTTATAAATGATTATGTCCATAATTCAGAGGTACTGCTAACAACTATGGAATAAATACAGTCACAGGAAATTCCACATAGGAAAACAACGGCAGTAACTGCCAATGCATATCAACTTCAAAGAGAATTAGATCAACAACATTACAATACTGTAAAGCTAAACAATATTTACAGTATGCATAATAGAAAAAATACATTTTTATTGAAAACAATGAAGGGGAAAAAGTCTCAATTTTTAGCAAGAGACATCTGGAAGAGGGTCTTCACTTAGAAGATGAAAATATATAAGTCAAAGGAACTGCAGAATAATTATTTAGGGAGTGGATAAGGACAAAAGATAAGTAAGCCCATGGGTAATCAGACCCAACTGTGCTGAGAGAGCTACCATATATTAATGACCAGTAAGTTCACACGGAAAAGAGACTACCAGCTGAACAACAGTAAAATCTGAAATATGATGTAACATTAACGTCAATGTAATAGTTAGATTGTCACTAAATTGAACATTAGGAGAAAGTGTTAAGACAAAGATGTATATACTTTGAAAGTTTTATCACAGAAACTTGTCTTATATGACACCAGTAGTATATTAAAGGGCAGAATTTATAAATCACACTTGAAGTTTAAGTATCCCTCAAGGGAAATTTGAGTATCCTTCAATGTATTGATAGTGAACAGTGTAATGTAAACTGCTGTGGTTTGGTTTTATACATTTTCATGCACTATTACACTGTGCTTACTCAAGCAGCATAGGTTCATAGGTAGTTACTAGGCATGCAGTCCAGGAAACCATTAAGGAGTTTAGCTCATATTCCCAATTGGCCCAATGTGCTTTCTGGTTAACTGATTTGCTGAAGGTCATATATTAGGTAAATGAAGGTGGGAACATTCAAACCATGTACCTTTGGCACACAATGCAGCGAATAAGTAAGATAGAGCTTTAGTCCTCTGCACTAACCTGGCAATGCATCTCAGGACAGGGATTTATATAGGGATAGTGTAATAACATTCAGTGATAAAAGTTCAGCAAACAAGTGATATGTGCCAGTGAGACAAAATGTTGAAGTCTATAGCAACTTTAAAATAAAGTAGTATGTCTGTGGATTAAGGGGTCTATGTTAGATAGACGAACGCTTAAATGTTCGAATCTCTAAAGGTTGACCATTAGAGATTGAACAGTTAAGTGTTCAAATATCTAATAAAACAAAAAAAAAAGTAAAATGAAAGGGGTTGCCCCCCTGCTTACACCCTTTAGGTTTTTTTTTTTTACTGTTGTTTTTTTTTTAATTTTTGAAGATTTTCAAACATTTAAATGTTCAATCTCTAAACGTCGACCTTTAGAGATTCGAACATTTAAGCATTCTACTGTCTGACATAGACCCTGATTAAGAGGGGTAAGTGTTGCAGCACCCATCTAGGAACAGAAAGCATATGTGTCATACAATAGTGGAAAGACTGTTTTAGTCAATGCAGTGTTTCATAATAGTATCATCAGGAACTCAAAAGGGAAAATTAGTGTTTTCTTTCTGAACTCAAAAGCTTTCAAGCCATTGTGAATATACCTGAAGACTATTTGCATATCCAGATATGAATTTTGGTTATTCAAAGTGGCATGTTTGTTTTCAGTGTGAAGCATTTCTGACTGCACAGCTATTTCAGCTTTTACATTCATAGGTTCATAGATAAGTACTAGGCTAGCTGTCCTTGCAGGCCATTTTAAGCCTAGCCAGATTCCCTTTTTGTACTCAAAATAACCTATCCCATTTGGTTACAGACTGGCCTTACCCATCCCATAGTTGATAATTATATATTACCCCTAATGAAAATAACTGGGATCACACCACAGATAATTTGAGAGGAGCCATGCAAAGGATAAAGCATTTAGGAGTTGCATCTGTCCATTAGTAGTACAGGGGACAGTCCTGGGGTACATTTTTTGTTTTTCATCCATAGATTTAAGTTGTGCTTGAAATAGACAGGAATGAACTTTGTCTGTTCCATTGCCGTGGTATCGTCTGTATAATATACTTGTCCCTCCAAACCATTCTATTGATGTTGCAGAAGAAGTTTAGATCCCTAGACCCATTATTTCTGATGCCATTTGACTTGCAGATGTGTAGTAAATCCATCAGTAATGTGCTGGAGGATGCCTTGTATGCCAAACACAAGTCACCGCTTAGCAGTCCACAGGATACACAGCATAGTGACAACACTGAGTCGGTCCATGTAGGGCATGTTTTTAGGTCTTGTATCCTTTTACTAACAAGTCTCTGTGGGCGTTCCAGTTGTTGCATGTGTCTGGACAAATACATGCCAAAGGGGGTATTATATTCAATCAGTGGCCTAATGAGGGCTGAGAAAAGAGAAACAATGATATCCCTAGATCTAGACACAATCCTTTTGTTAATAAGCAGTGCAATACAGATGGACTTTCTTACAACAATAGACACATGTTGGTCAACAGTTAGGTCACCATACACATAAGATCCCAAATCCCAAATGGCTTAGTCAACTCCTACGGATGTATTGTCAATGTGGTAGTTCCCTGTGGTAGATGACTTCCCAAAGGATACAATAATGCATTTTTTGTAAATTCTGAAATGTTGCTGCATACCCTGAATACATGGGGCTAGAGATGTTAGGAGGTACACAGATGGGATATAAGATTAAGTGAAGAAGATAAGAATGATCATAAAGCTTGAGGCTTGAATAAGGAAATAAAGGCTTAGCAAGGTACAATATGTGATAGAGAAGCTGGAGTAGGGCAGTTTCGTAAAGTAAGGCCATGTGGGGAAGCCCTGCTTTATGCCATCATAATGGACTTCCTCTTTCTAGTTAACAGATTAGGCCTGCATTGAACAAGGCAGCTAAGTGTCTGGGGCTAGACAGATGCAATCTTACGACACTGCTTTTGACGACAGGAGCAGCACTACATGTACATAACAGAGAATGGTCACTGGGGGAAATACTGTTGTTGGGCAGGATGAAGTCAACACACATCTATAGCTGCATCAGATCTCACTTAAAGGAGCACTGTTTTCTTTGCAGAAAGTAAACTGTAGTCAGAGCAGGTCTGGATGCTGGAGCTCTCATTTATCTTGTGGGCAGTATGTGCAAGAATGTGGGTTGATGAATCTGGAATTCATAGATGAGAAAATGTATTCCTGTGTCTGAGTGAGACAAGAATGAGATGGAATCACTGTCTAAAAATGCTCAGGGTGCATGATAAAAGCCTGACATTGTGCTGCTTGTAGGGAATACTATTAGTAACATATCTTTACTTTACTTGAAGACTGAGACTGTTAGCATTACAGAACAGTTAAAAAATGTAACCTCTTGGCCAGCCTGCTGGGGCAGTACTATGGGTTCTAAGTGTGTCACTGCTGACCTGTGATTGACTAGTGTCTTAAGCACAAGAAAGCTGGCTGTAAGAGGAAGAAATGAGCAACTGATGCCCTTTCCTTGGGAGAGTGGGTGTGGGCTTTTGACACAGATGGGCAAGTACCCTTTAATGAAGACAGGAGGGTGATACTACAGCTATGAGCACGATGCTTAACTATAGTGGGGTAGAACAGGCACTTTGTATTTACACACATGGAAACTGAATGTGACATCCATGAGGCATCACTGCATACTCTGCCCCATTTAAGAAAAGAGACCCCTTCCAATTTGCAATTCTCTGCATAATAAAACTTCCCCTCCCCTGTCACTGTAATGATGTCTCCTTCCCCAGTACAGCAACAGTCAGTGAGGACAAACATAAATAAATACATGAATAAAAAAAAAAGAAAGCTGGACCTGGGCTAAAACAACATTGAGAGGTATTGCCTAGAGGCAGCAAGGGAGACCTGTTAACAATCTAACAATGAAATAGCAGTGGAAAGGGTTCAGCTGCTTCCAAACTATGTGGGTCAGCTTACAAATTCAGGTGGTGGGTTATGGTGAACCACCATAAAATGACTGTTAAAAGGTTGAGGCTGCACATGGTGAATGGTGCCAACTGTACAGAACATAAGGCAAGATTTGGAGAATGCATTTCAAGGGAGGGACTGAAAATTAAATCCCCACCATGGTCAGCTTAGAAGGATAAACTTTAGGGGGTTGCAGGTGGTTTAATGGACTTGGACAATTTGTCCCCTTTGCTCTACCTGACTATTATCCCCTCCTGTCTGTACATTGCAGCCTCTGGAGAGAGGTGTGCCTGGAATCTATAGGAAGGAATGTTATGAACCCCCATAGTCAAAGTTACTGACTAGCTCAGTTTAGGTACTGCATTTTTAGTGGTCCTTCCATGTCCTGCCTTCTGCACACCATTTGGTAAATGAATAATAGGTGCTTTCTGTTTTGTTTTAGCTAACTATGAATTAACAAGCCTCTGTTCATTTTTCTTCAAGAATAAGGAGACTCTGTTCCTGTGTGGTAGAGATTTGCATGTTTATTCTTACTGAAAACAATGTTTTCAATGAAAGAGGCACATTTATGTTTATGACATTGAAGAGTTCAGCTTAGCTATGACTGCTGGAGGGGCAAAGTGACAACAGCAATATTACCTTGTAACATAAAGCAAAGCTTTTATTTATTCATTTGTTTTATTTAACATTTGTTTACAGAGAAAGTCCAACTTGGAACGAGCCAAACTGATGGCACTTTTTTATTTAATGCATCTTGCATAGGCTAGACCACTTTCTTTTACAAAAATGTTTGAACAAATACATGCAACTGAATAAAAGGGCTGTTTTCTAAATATTTTAAAATAATATAAGGCACTACTTAAAGTATTCCATCACACTTTAAATATACTTCGCAGCACTTTGAAACTCAGTAAGGGTATCTTATCCAGGGACAAGGAGGTCATAACATCCCTGTATTCTTCCCTTATAAGCCTAATTATTGAGTACAACATCCCCTTCGGCATGTACCTCGCAAAGCACATGCAGCAGCTGGACAGACCCCAGAGGTTCCTCACCAGAAGAATCCAGGACCTCAAACATCTACCCTACACAGATAGGCTAAAAGCCCTGTCCCTCTACTCAGTTTCATACAGACTCCTCAGAGGTGATCTCTGTGTGGCATACAAAGCAATCTCAGACCCCGCCTTGATGGGACTGCTGCACATGCGCTAGCCAAGCTCCACTCAAGTAACCTGCACGCACAACCTCAACCTGGTCTGTGACATCAATAGGACTTGTTGTTGGGACAGATTTGTGTCCCAGAGACTACCGCATCTGTGGAATAGACTCCCTCTCCACGGCAAGCAGAGTACCTCATTATCCCTTTTTAAGCACAACCTGAATAACTGAATGGGAAACAGAAAATGCACCCCTGGGATTCCACCTATGCCCCTGCTGGACAGCGGCTTTGGGTGCTGATTTGTCTAAACATGAGCTAAACTCTTGGCTAGGCTTATAAGGGCCTCAGGGCCAATAGCCTAGTAACTTGCTATGATCCGTGATGCATTTTCAGCCATATTATACCAGTATTATGTGAGCAGCTTCTTAATAAAAACTTTGCCAATTGTTTGTAAGGGATGCACCCAGATAATTTTGGTATATCTCTCTGTGATGTCACCACAGGGATAATGTATATGTGTGTAGGAGGGGTATGTGGGACCCCACTTATGCACTGTGGTGTGTCCTTTAATGTGCATGGATGCACCATCACACCATCCGTAAGTTAACATCATCATGGTTAAAGATCAGTGAACTTTCAATGATGTGTTCTTATGGAAAAAAAATAGAAGTTATGTACTTACCATAACGTTCCATGTGAGTTGTTTATCTTGCCTTTATTCTCACTGATGGGTTCGGAGCCGATCCTCGGCTCCAACATGGCCGATAGCAAGCTCAAGGTTTGCCAGTAGCTCGAGAGCAAGCCTCTTATCCCACAATGCACTGCTAGAATTACCTCAGATCTTGTTTGCAGTGAATAACAGTATATACATATATATACATATATACAACATATACATACCCTCTTATATATACATACAAAGAACACTTCCCAAAGGGGAAGAAGAAATATTGAATAACCAGGATGGTACTAGCCTCTAAGTCAACAGTCAGCCAGGAGGGGGAAGGAGGGAGGGAGGGACGTGAGAATAAAGGTGAGATAAACAACTCACATGGAATGTTATGGTAAGTACATAACTTCTATATGTGAAGTTGTTAAATCTCGCTGTTTATTCTCACTGATGGGTAGTGTCCCTAGCACCCTCAACCTTGGGTGGCTCATGGGAGTATGTTCTTCAGCACCGTAGAACCAAAGGAAGACCTGTCCCTTGAAGCCCTATCTACTTTGTAATGTGTGATAAAGGTATGAGGCTTAGACCAAGTGGCTGCAGTGCAAATATTGTCAAGGGGCAATTTAGCTTGAAAGGCAGAAGAGGTAGAGACAGCTCTGGTAGAATGAGCTTTTGGTTTGTGCGTTAAAGGCATGCTCATATTCTCATAAACAAAGGATATACAATCAGATAACCATTTAGATAAAGTTAATAACAAAACTGAGTGCAAACAGCCAGAAAGGAAACTCACGAACTTCTTTCGTTAATTTATTGAAAAATCAAGATAAAAAGTCACTTCCAGTACACCACAACTTGTAGCGATATAAAAGATAAACGCTTTTCATTCAAATACAAATAACATGCGTTTTCGTCCCAAACAAGTAGACTTAATCAGATGAAAATTCCTAATTCATTAAACATATCAAAGAGTTGTGGTGGCAGGTATATTTAGGAGCGGGGAAAAAACCTGGCTTGAATATTTTTTAAGTATTGTACCTTTATTAAAACTAAGAGCAAATAAAATATAAAAGCAATATGAGTTTTAAACACAAGAGGGGGCTATGTATTTAGGTTTTATTTATGATACAAGTTTTAAATCAACATTTTATCATTATTTATAAAACACAGGGTTTAGGTAACATTTTATTAGTAGGTAGATTTTTATTCACAACAAAGCATCAATGTGTCTATGTTTTCATGTCGATTGTAAGATTGTGAAGTTTAACTTAGAAGCACTTTAGTTCATTCTCATAAATATTCATGAAGGTAGGGAACATTTGATTAGTTCATTCAAAAGCTTGATCAAAGGTATAATTGGTTTAATTAAATGAATAAAGGTATATATATGTTTAATGAATTAGGAATTTTCATCTGATGAAGTCTACTTGTTTGGGACGAAAACGCATGTTATTTGTATTTGAATGAAAAGCGTTTATCTTTTATATCGCTACAAGTTGTGGTGTACTGGAAGTGACTTTTTATCTTGATTTTGGAATAAATTAACGAAAGAAGTTCGTGAGTTTCCTTTCTGGCTGTTTGCACTCAGTTTTGTTATTGGTTTTGTTGAGTGCTTTCCACTGCTGTATTTCTATTTAGATAAAGTTGTTTTAGCCACTGGATTGCCTTTTCTTGCTTCTGAGAAGGATACAAAAAGTTGGTCTGATTTCCTAATATCCTTAGTTCTGTCAAGATAAAATCTGAGCTGTCTGTGAACATCAAGTTTGTGTAGCATGTATTCCAATTTGCTTGAGTGGTTGCGGAAAAAGACTGGCAGTTCAATGACCTGATTAATACTTGACTCAGAACAGACTTTAGGTAAAAATGAGGGGTTTGTTCTGAGAGATACTCTATCAGGATGGAAGATCGTGTAGGGTGATCTGATAGATAATGCTTGAAGTTCTGATACTCTGCAGGCAGGCATAATGGCCACAAGAAATATTGTTTTCCAAGATAAAAATTTTAAATCACAAGAAGATGCTGGTTCAAAAGGGGGAAGAATAATGTGAGACAGCATAAGGTTTAAATCCCAGGGAGAAAAGGGAATTTTGATCAGAGGTCTCATATGAAGAACGCCTTTAAGGAAGGTTTTAGATAATTTCTGGCTCATAATATTTGAGCCACCAAGACCAAGGTGAAAATTTGAGATAGCAGCTAACTGAACTTGAACTGTAGCAGCTGCTGCCCCTTCCTTGAAAATCTTTGTTAGAAATTCTAAGATCGAAGATAGCGGAGCTCGGAAATGGTCAATGTTCTGCGTGTTGGACCAAATTGAGAACCTTTTCCATTTACTGCCATATAATTTCCAGGTAGATGGCTTGTGAGAAGACAAAATAATCTGTCTTGTATCTTCTGAAATTGAATGAAGCCTGGCAATTAGGGGAAGTGGATTAGCCAAGCAGTCAATTTGATGGACTGCAGAGAAGGATGAAGATCCCCTGATGGGTGAGTCAGAAGGTCCGGAACTGGGTCCAGGATCCATGGATCTTCCAACAGATGATGGTGGAGAAATGGAAACCAAATCTGTCGAGGCCAATAGGGGGCTATGAGTATAACAGTCCTTCCCAGCGATTTTGCTTTCTGTAAAAATCTGGGTATTAATGGGAAGCGTGGAAATGCATAAAGGAGACCCGGGGACCAATTGTGTAAAAGTGCGTCTCTCAGGGGATGACCGGTAGTTGGTAATAGGGCAAAGTAGCTTTTGCATTTTGAACTGATGTGACTGGCAAAAAGGTTGCAGCAAGGCTGGCCCCATTTGCAGAAAATCAACTCTGCAACCTGTTGTTTGAGAGACCCCCTCATGAGGGAGTAATATTGCCCTGCTTAGCTTGTCCACTATCATGTTGGATTTCCCGGGGATGTGCGTTGCTAACAGAAAATGCTGGCATGACACAGCCCATTGCCAGACCCTGAGGGCTTCTCGACAAAGGGGGTAGGACTTGGTTCCACCCTGCTTGTTCACGTACTAGACTACTGACATGTTGTCGGTCTGAATTGCAATAGTCCCTAGATGGAAAGAGTCCTGAAAGTACTGCAATGCCAGAAGTACCACTCTCAACTCTAGAACATTGATGTGCAGATGTGATTCTTGATCTGTCCATGTGCCTTCGGCAGTCTTTACCTGAAAATGCCCCTCCCACCCTATCAGGGAAGCGTCCATGGTCACAGTGGCTACTGGGGGGGGGGGGGCAAAGGGTCTTCCGATTGTGACATGAAGATACGTCAACCACCACCGAAGGTCTCTCCTTCAAGAATCAGTGATAAGAATCATGTGGTGCATTGGTAGTTCTGGTAAGACCACTGAGCGAAGAGGAGCCATTGAAGAATTTGCATATGCATCCTTGCGAGTGGTATAGCCAGGATTGCTGCCACCATCAAACCTAGTACTTTCAATACCTTCGCTGCTGTAGCTTTGTTCTTCGACACCAGTGAGCTGACATTTTGGCGGAGAAGAGAGACTCTTTCGATAGACAGACATAGAGTGGTAGTTGAGGTATCTAACTCTGCTCCTATAAAAACTGTATGCTGAGATGGCAATAAGGCAGACTTTTCAAAGTTGATTGTAATGCCTAATTGATGGCAGAGTGTCAGAGTGTATTGTGTTGCCTGGGTCAACTGATGCCTGGTGGTAGCGGTGAGGAGCCAATCGTCTAGGTATGGAAAGACCTGGAATCCTAGACGCCTCAGGTGAGCCGTGACCACTGCCATGAATTTGGTGAACACTCTGGGGGCTGTAGTGAGACCAAAGGGCAGGGCTCAAAACTGGTAATAATTGGCTCCCAGCCAGAAGCGCAGATGATCTCTGGAGTGTCTGTTCATCTTTATGTGATAGTACGAGTCCTTGAGATCTATGGAGCACATCCAATCACCTTTCTCTAAGAAGGGAAGAATGGAGAGAAGCGTGACCATTCGGAACTTCTCTTTCTTTATGAACTGGTTGAGTCTGTTGAGGTCCAAGATAGGTCTCCAGTCCCCTGTTTTCTTTGGTACCAAAAAGAATCTTGAGTAAGTTCCGAATCCGACTTGGTCTGCTGGGACTGGTTGGATGACTCTTTTTTTTCTAGCAATCTGTGGACCACTATGATTGCTTGTTCCCTGAGATTGGGTGGAACATCTGGGATTTTCTTTATAGGAATATAGGAAGAACGGTATGAAATATCCTCTGGAAATTATGCTTTGTACCCAAGTATCTGATGTTATATTTAGCCAGGCTTCTGGGTACAAAGACAAGCAACCCCCTACTGCCTCCAGAGCCGAACAGTTGGGCCCCCTTTCAGGGGCGCTGGTAGGACTGACCAGAGAACTGACCCCTGTCACCCTGTTGCTGCGAACCCCCTCTGCCACGGGGGCGGTGTCTTCCATTATAACCCCCTCCACTGCCTCTCCACGTGTGTCCTGAAAGGCTGCCTGAGTTTTTTGGAACCACATCCCCCCCCCCAGGGCCCTTGGGGTAGGGCCGAGTGGGGGTGGAAAAACAGACCCCGATGGCAGATAAGGTCTTGCCTTCCTGCTCACACCTGGTTAAAGTTTCCTTTACTTTGGGCCCAAACAGTGATGAGCCATCGAATGGGGTATTAATAAAGGAAGACTTAAAGGGTTCCACAAAGGAACAGAGACACATCCAGGCTTGTCTTCGAAGAGCAATGCCCGAACAAGCGGCTCTACTCAAACCATCAGCTGCATATGATATGAGACGCATGGATGAGTTCACTGCTGAGTTTAAGGTAGCGAGCTGGACGTTGACTTTGTTGGCCACTCTTGCAGCTACTGTACCCAGGAGAGCATCTCCTAGATGTTTCAGGAGATCTCTCTGTAGTCGTGTAAAATGGGTTAAGTAGTTCAGTGATCGCAGAGAAAAAGTCGCTAAACTAAACATGCGCTTCCCATATCTATCCATAACCCTAGAATCTCTGTTAGGGGGATGGATAGAAGAGGACATCTCAGATACTTCCTTATTGGTGGCTGCAGCTACCACCATGGCATCAACAGGCACTCCTTTTGTCAAAAATGTCTTGTCCACTGGGGCAGATATGAATTTATTGGGTCTACGAGGGACAGGTTCCATGGCCTCCGGTGACTCCCACGCCTTACGAGAGATCAGTTCCATGAGCTCGTCGTAAGGCGGAGTCACCCAAGAAGTGGAAGGTTGAGACCCAAAAGCCTTCAAGAGCACAGACTCATCCTCAGTAGGGGTCTTGGACTGCCAATCGCCCCTCTGACTAAGGATCTCTAGTATCTCTGCAAAGGAGATATCCTCAGAGGGGGGATCAAGGGGACCCTTCTGACTCATCTAAGTCCATGTCAGATGTCAAAGACTCTTGTGGGGAGTCTAAGTGCCTCATCTTGCACAGTCTCTTCCTGGGCACCCCCTCAGTGGGGGGATCTGGGGAGGTCTCAGAAGAGCAGGGGATGCCCTGTGGGGGTACTTGAGGCTTGGGGTCTCTATGCTTAGAGGGATCGGTAGATGAAGAAGCAGACCCAGGAGCTTGAGGGGAGAGGGAAAGCTGAACCAATGCTGACGTTGTCTTTGGAGACAAAACTCTCCTCATAACATCGAAGACACCATGGCTCCGACGAGAAGGAGTGGACAGACCCGGGAGTACCGTCCGATCCTCCCGCACCAAAACCCTGGGCTCCGAGCCCGAGGTAGGAGCCAAGCTCATCCGAGCCAAAGCCCCGAGAGGAAGAGTCAGCACCGACAAGTCGGTGTGACTATCCTCCCCGGACCCGATGGGAGAGCGTCGGCTCCTAGAGTCCTCGGTCGGTGCCGAGGGCATCCGAGTAGATGGAGCCAATAACACCTGTGCGGGTATCGGCTCCAAGGGTTCGACCACCATTGGTTCAATTTCCTTTGGCTCCGAGAGTCCAGTACGGCTCGGAGGAGGAGTAGACAAGTCTGGTTCCATGGTCTTCGGTACCGACAAGCTGGTCGGGGCCGACAACAATTTGGCAAGTCCTGGTGCCTGTAAAAGCTTCTGCACTAGCTGATCCATGTCCAAATCTGAAAGGCTGACTGAAGACTTGGCTGAATGCACCGAAGGTGCTGACTGGAGCAGAGGTGAAGAAGGAACTTCAGTGACCGGCTCCAATACTGAGAGCTGGCTCCAAATCAAAGGTACACTCGGTTCCGATGACTGTGGAACCGATGACCCTCCTTCTGAAATCTTAGCCTTTTTTGAGACCTTATCTGAAGACTTGGATTTTGAGGATTTGGATGATGTACTAGCACCCTCATGGCTACTCAAGACTTCCAAAAAAGATTGCTGTAGCAATCCTCTGTCTATAAGTTTCCTCCTTCTCTCCAAGAAAACTCTTGAAGAAAAGGAGTGGCAAATGCTACAGGTGTCTTGAAGGTGTTTAGCCCCCAGACAGTAGACACATTGAATGTGTCCGTCAGTAACAGACATTTTCTGCCCACAATCTGGGCATTTTTTGAAACCCGATTTGGGATGGGATTTCTCCCTATCATCCGACATAGTTAAGTGAAAAAAGCAGTAAATTAGATACACAACAACTAAGCCCAAACCGGGAACTAACTATAACAGTATATATATATTTTGAACAAAAAATATAGATACAAATATAGGGCTAAGAGACCCACAGAAAAACCTGACTATAATAAAGATTAATAGTACAGAAAAGGGGCTTAAGGCCCACACAAACTAAGAAGCCAACAAGGCCCTAACTTTTAAACTATTTCTACTATCTAGAGAAGAAATATAATAGTACTAACACACACTATATATATTAAACAAAAAAGAAAACTTTTTTATAGACTTGCTGTTAATTTGTTTATAAAATGGTCCGAGCTAACTGGAGACTGCTGCAAACTAGATCTGAGGTAATTCCAGCAGTGCATTGTGGGATAAGGGGCTTGGTCTCGAGCTACTGGCAAACCTTGAGCTTGCTATCGGCTCGGCTCCGAACCCATCAGTGAGAATAAACGGCGAGATTTAACAACTTCACATCAGTATTTTGCAAAGCTTTTCATTTAAATTGTGACCACATATAATTGGATTGAATGGGAGGAAATTGCAGCATAGCACTGGAGGCAGCACATACCGTGGTGCATACGATGAGTAACAAAGTGTGACAGAATGTTTTATTTAGAAATTAAAAAAAATCTATTTCTTCTACAGTTAAAAACTGAGACACTATGTATGTTGCACAATGCAAATGTGAAATTTGAGGCAGCAAATCAATGACTAAGGTCAAGAACAACACCACGGCTGATACAGGTACCATTATTAAAATACCATTATAACACAATTAAGTAATCAAAACTTTAAAAACATTACTACCATAGCATTACTAAAACTTTAAAGAGGAAACCTTAATGAAATGGAATGCTGTAGTTATAAGCTTCCATAAAATAACTTACTCACTGTAGGTAAGGTAAGGCATCATGTATCTTATCATAATCAAGGCACTTTTATACCCCATGATTATTTGTAGGAATATGGCTTACTACTCAGAGTTTTATTGGTACATGATTTACCAGAGTCTATGCCTGCAAACATCTTCTACTATAATTTTTTAAGCAATATCCCTTTAGCTTAAATACAGTTGCTGGAATTAAAAAATTCCTTCATGTGTTGCACTCTGACAGACAATAGGGAAGGAAAAAAATAATAATTTAAAACATTGTAAATATTGTTGCCATAAATGCAGGTTTTCACTACACATCGCTTCAATGTGTTCTAGTCAGTGAAATGGGGCCTGCTGGATCCTGTTTCACTAAACATACACCATATCCATATGTTGTAGACATTAATATTCTGAAGAGACTGTGACTGGCCAATGAAATCTTCACTAAATTTTAATCATAATAAAGCTATTGTTTGTATTAAATACTGTAATGTATTGACACAGTGTTTTTTGAACTGTGGTGATGTGAACCACAGCATAAAATAATAGGAGAATATTAGTATATGGAACAAAACTTGGTACAGATGTAAGGAATTCTTTTTTTTTTTTTAAACATGTAAGAAGTTCTTAACATTGAATGAAAGCCTGATAACTGATGAAAAATTCACAATATAATTTATTGTACTGATAATACATAAGTCATAAACTGTAGGCACACAATGTTATTATGTATGGGAACACCCATATGAGTTTTATTGTGAAAATATAAAAGGTATAAGGCATTACAAGACTGGTGAGTACCTACATATATTACATTCACATTTCTATGTGTTTATGTAAAAGACACCTCATTTATATAGTTCCATTACTGTGAAACACTAAATCTGATGAATGTACATACAATTTTGCTTTTATAAGTTATTTCTATTAGTAAAACAAAACTATATGTAATACATATTTATAAAGGAAATATGAAAATCATGTGGAAATAAACATCTGATTCTTCATATATAAAGTGCACAATAATATATTGCAAAAATGTCTGTCATTTACAGAAGGTATACATTTACATATGTCCAGTTTCCTCTTAAAGCAGAGGCTGCTTGGTCAAAACTGTTCACAAAAGAGCACACTTTACTCCTGCATCCTCTGAATGATCACAGTTATGGACATCCCAACGGATATGTGAACACAGAAGGAGGGAAGTCTCATTCCCTATGCACTTTAAATTGTCAAGTAAAATAATTCCACTGCCTCTTCCATAAAAGGCCTCTTCCTTCACTTCCAAAGCATTGCCACAACCAAGCTGTCTGCAAACCACTTTGGCATCTTTCAAATCCCAAGCATCATCACATACTGTTCCCCACTGATGGTTGTAGTAGACCTCCAGTCGACCTTCACACCTATGACTCCCATTCACAAGCCGCAATGCACCTGCATTGAAACATATTATAAGCTGAGCACATGTTTTTGAATAAGCAAAAGTGTGGACAATAATGTCATCATGTCATTTCTACAAAAAAGCTTTCCTTTGGCAAAAAACTTATCTCAAGATGATACAGCAACTGCATTCAAATTGCCTAGGTATATATTATGATTTCAGTTATTCAATTTCTAAGTTACATTAACCATACCTACAGCATATACATACCACTATAGTTATCATTGCTTTTTAAATGTAAAATTATTGTAAAAGGTTAAAAAAAAAAAAATATATATATATATATATATATATATATATATATATATATATATATATATATATATATGTGTGTGTGTGTGTGTGTGTGTGTGTGTGTGTGTGTGTGTGTGTGTGTGTTTGTGTGTGTGTGTATACGCGCACGCATGTGTATATGTATAGGCATAGATTAACTGAGTTTAAGAGCTTGTTTGGATTACTAAATGCTGAAGAATTAACACCCACAAATGCACACACATGTACAAAATCAACAGGCCAAGACACTTTGAATCTGACTACCAGATAACTTCTTCTTCCACTTATGTGGAACAGGTCAAGTATCATCTCTTCTTTAATCATAGAGTTGTTCATTCTTCTGACTTAGGCTTATGACTTTTATAGACTATATGTAGCTTCTTGGTGTTATGACAAATAGGGAAATTTAGAGCGCTGCCAAATAGGAGTTTTATTTTCTTCTCTACTGCATACAAAGTACTATAACTTTGTTTTTTTCCACTTCAGAGTTCTAGGTCCGGCTCTAGTTATTGAAAGCAAAAAAAGTTAAAATTGCTTTATATTTCAATTTTGTTGAGTATTAAGTTCTTAATTCCTGCACTGCTAGCTGTTATTCTATGAAATGTCCTAAAACTACAGGTACAGAGTTTGTAAAAAAGGGAGTATCTGTGTGTTTACATATGAGTTGTCTGTGAAAAAGATGCTTGGACAGATTAACTAAGACTACATTTAATGGTGTGTGACATTGCCTCTGTAGATACTGTCGGGGCTATCTACATTATTAATTCCTTACAGCAACAACAACAACAACAAAAACACAGTTGCCTCAACAATAACACAGTTGGAGCATTAGCTTTTTACTGATGCTTCAATGCTTACTTGTGTTCAGGGTTTTATTTTGCACTAAGGCTTCCAACATGTATAGTATTTTTAAACCCTGTATCCTGAATTGTTAAGATTCTTCCATATACTGGGTGAGGAAGCCCCCTTCCAATAAGTCCTTAAGATGTGTTCCAAGTATACTGAACACATAAACAAAGTATCAAACACTTTGCATTTACCTAATTGAGAAACACTGGAACTGGAGGACAGCCCTGGGATGCAACTCCGTGATGGACTACAGAACTACCTGCTACTGTTTTTACACAATGGCATAAAACAAAAAATCTAATCTGTATTTACTTGCAACACCTGCTTCTTTGCTTAATTCTAGCAAGCATTTGTACAAAAATGTTCAAGTTTTACCTGACTTTCAGGAATGTTTAAGAATGACTCTTTCACTCAACATTAATATACCAGCAACAACAGCTGGTGGCACCACATTACATAGTGCTGAAAACACTCCATATAATCGATCGTTCATAATCTTGAACATGTTTAACACTGGCAGAAGTGATCAAAACTCATTTGATCACTTCTCCTGGCATTAAGTCCATGCAAGATTGTGCACAGTGGGGATTAGGGAATTTTCCCTTTCTCCACTGTAGAGGAATCTTGGAGTTGGTATACATAATAACCTGGGGTGTGGGGCAGGCCTGCAAAAAACAGAAGTGTTTTGTTTTTTTCAGTGTTTTGACTTTTTTCAGGGTCCATCTTTAGGCATTCAGGATATGTCTACTTTGATGTTTCGAAGTAGTAAATCCGTATTCTTTTATTTTCACAGATGCAGGATCCTAAATTCAGCTTTTACGTCCAGGTGCAAGTAGTCTGTATGTTACTATTGCACTTTGCTCTGGGTACTCTGAATTCCTCCCAAAGTAACAGTGACTGATTAATCACCTTTAATTGTTCATATATGCTTTTGCATTTGTTGTTCTGACCTAGATTGTGACTGAATAGGCATACATGCATTACCAACTTTGCTAGCTAACAAATACCAAAATAAATAAAATGTTTCACAAACACAACTCAATAAACTATATTCACCATTCAGGGAAGAAGTTTAAGAAATTCAGAGAAATGCAGAATAAATTATATTTTACAGCAAACTTGTAAGCCAAACAGTGTCCCTGTGTGGTACATTAAATCAAACAAGAGGAAATTCTAGCTCAGTTTTTAGTCTCTGGCTGGACTCCATGCTCTTGAGTAGATTCATAATACTAAACCTATCATGACTAATTAGACTTTTTTTTTCTAAATGACAATATCACTTTTATAATTTCATCTATTTAATGAGGAATGCACAGTTAAAGAATACTGATTTATATGGTGAAATTAAGAATAAGACTCATAACCATTATTCTGAGATTCCCTCAATGTACAGGCAACAAGCAAAGAACCACACGAATAGAGTAGAAACCAAAAGAACCAAAATAGCTGTTCCAAAGCAAATGCTGCTAGAAGGAAGACATGTTCCTTTTATCATTGCCAGATTAGAAGTGGGATATACACATCTACAGCATCCGTTCAGAAAAAAAAAAGTTATGTACTTACCATAATGCTCCATCTGAGTTGTTGCTTTTCATTTGTCTTCAACATGTGGGACTCTGAATCTGGTACAGATCCGACTTGGCCGCATACTGCAGCATCAGATCCAAGCTCCAAGCTCCTCCCATAATGCCCCTGTCTCCCTCCTCCCCTCAGACTGAGTTTGCTTCAGAACAGCAGCACCCCAACTGAGACCATATGCCTATAAACCTGACAGTACCTCAAAAAACTTATTAAGAAAGGGACTAACCGAATAATTGCTTCAACAAGCCCTGCAAGATGGCTGCACACTGAGTAACAGCTTGTTTTTAGCTCTCCCAGTGTGAAATCAGAAACTTAGCAGAGAAGGCCAGTAGACTTGTGTTTATGGGTGAATTTCAGTAACTGCCTAGTAAGCACACTGCCTGGATGCCAAGAATAAAGAAATAGAGAAAAGCTGGAAAAAATCAGCTACAAAAAGTGAGGAAGAAACACTGTTTAGGGAGAGTTCTGCAGCTGCTCAGAAAAAAAGTAATGCAACATTCAGACATGACTTCCAATAACCTACAGGATGATATAAGACAACTACATACAGACCTGGTTAAAATAAACAACACACTGATAGAGTATACTAACACAAACAACAAAAGGCTGGAACAAATGGAAGAAGCTTTAAACAGATATTCAGATGAGATGATAAAGCTGCAAAAGTCAGAGGTCTAAATGAAGAAAAGGCTGGCTGAATATGAGACTGCTCAGGATAAGATGTTTCAAAAAAATAATAGAATTAGAGGACAGAGCACATAGGGAAAACTTGAGATTTTCAGCTATAACAGAGAAGCTGGAAGGAACAGACTGCATTAAATTCATGAAAACACAAATAAGCAGCTGGACTGGTATTCCAGAGCAGGATTTATTAGTTGAACAGGCACATTGTGTGTATGCTCCAAATCTAGCGATAAGAAAGCAACCTAGACCTTTCATAGTAAGGATGCAATCCTACCAGCAGAAAGAAATGATTTTGTCAAAACTGTGGCAGAAGGACAAAATATTAAAAGTAGGTGACAGCAGAGTGTTTTGTGGAGAATGATTACTCATTGTACACCAGGCAAAAGAGAAATAAATTCACCCCTCTAGTCAGAGAATGAAGAGATGCAGGTGTGAAATTCAAACTGCTATATCCAGCCGTCATCAATGTAGTCTTCCCTGGAGGGAGAAAATCATTTTTTGATGAAGTGCATGCTAAGGAGGAAATACAGAAGTTTGTCCAACAAATACTATGCTGTGAAACAGAAGATTCGGCTTTTTGTTAATATGGTAATAAAGACCACAGAGAGACTGCACCTGTGAAAACTTTTCCAGTATTTCAACGGAAAATGTTGGAAAGAAGGAAGGGAGCACGAGAGCTGACCAGAAGAATCGAGAGTACATTGGAAATGAAGCAGAGGCAGGATTTCGGTGATGCAGAACAATAATATAATCAGTAACTTAATGTGGGATTACAAAGCATTAATTATATTTGTGAAATATGACAGCAAAAGAAAATCTAGAAACATTGGACTTCTTCAAAATGTGTTTGCTGAGTGGGGGACTTAAGTATATGCCCTACTTCATGTCATTAATGTTCAGAAAAATGCTTTGGGGAGGGGAAGCGAGGAGAGAACGCTAACTGTAAGTAAAGAAAACACTTTTCTAAATAGTAGTGTATCAGTGTTGCACGGTTTTCTTTGCATGCTATTTTTGGGTGTAATGGGGATTGCAAACAGGTGTTTTTTTCTCCCCTCTTCTCTTCTTCTTCTTGTGCAGTTTTAGTAAACATAGGCAATGTAATGATTACCAAAAAAAAAAAAAAAAAGGAAAAAAGGGAGCCTGGTTAAGGAGGCATGACAAATTGATGTGCTTCTTTTTCATTCTTGCATGGGAAGATGGCTGATTGAGGGAGGACCTTTGTTTTAAAGCAGAGAGCTGGTGAATGAAGGAAGAATACTGAATATTATAAGGTTGTTTTTCTAGCCCTTGCAAATATCTATACTAAGTAGCTTTTGTGCAGCTTGTCTCTATGCAGACAGTCTGATAAAGAGAAACTGGAGACAGTCTGGTGGAAGGGGACTGGCTGAGGGAAAAGAAAAAACAAGAACAGAGAAACTGGCTAGGACATAATGTTCCCTGAAAACAATCAGGGTTTTCCCAGATGTGACAGCTTTAAAGACAATACAAAACCAGTTAGACTTGAAGTAAACTTCTCTCAGTTTTTTTAAATGCACTGGGAATACTAATATAAACAGGCACTTTTGATTTTTCTTGTTCACCCTTCTTTCTTTTTCTTTGTCCAGTTTTGAAAAATGTAGGTGCCTTCGTTGAAGGTTGGGCATTGGGCTGGCACCTCAGCACCGTAAAAATCTACTGCCAATCATTAGCGGACCGGAGTTCCGCTGTGGCAACCCCTAACCGGGAAAAGCCGAAAGAAGAAGAAGATACTACAGTGAAAAGAAAAATGAGGAGGAGAGGAGATGGGAGGAGAGCACAAGGGTCTGGTTAACAGAGTATGACAAAATAAAACTTAGTGTGCTTTTCCCATGCTTGCATAGGGTGATGACTGGATAAAAACCATAGGAGTTATCCAGTAACAAGTTTATTACAAAGCATGTAAATGAAAAAGAATATTAAATTCTGTAAGTCTTTCTTTCTTTCTGATAAACAAGGTACCCTTAGCAGTTCAGTGTCTGGTTTGCATGTCACTATAAGACAATTTGATAAAGAAAAATGGCTTGGAGAAAGTGTTTACCGAAAGCATTCAAGTGCTTTCTCAACTGGGAGAGTTATATAGATATAAAAATGAAATAGCATTTACTAATAGCACAGGCTGTACCATGCATCTTAGCATGACTAACCTTTCTTTTTGGTTAATTTTAACTTGTCTGTGTAGCTATCAACTTAGAACTTATGTTCTTATTAGGAAGCAAAAACTTAAATATTTGAAGATGTACATAGTTTTGTGTGTTATTGTAAAGTTTGTAGGATTTAGGAGGTTTTTTGGGGGGGAGGTTGTTTGCTCTGTTTGAGGGCTTTCAAAAAATAAAAAGTTAAGCAGGATTTGACACAGGCGTAAATGGATATGACATGAAACAACTGTATAGAAGACCAAACTGCCGGACAGTATATACATGTAACATAAAAGCTGGAACTAGACATTTTGCAAAACAGCAGTTATATATAAAAGGTGGTAATAATAATAATTATATAAGAAAATGATGATTTCTGTAATGTCTTTCAATCTAAATGGTCTTACAGATAAATATAAAAAAGAAAGAATAGTGAACTATATTAAAATGTAGAGTGCAAATAGCTATGCTACAGAAGACATACCTGGAAAGAACTGAACATGTTTATTTGATAAAGAAAGGTTTTCAGGATGGTTATTTAGCGGAATATTTGGGCAAAGGAAAAGAAGAGTACGTATATTAATTCCAAGAGGAGCTCCAATAGTGATAGAAGAGGGAAAAAAAAAAGATAATAATAAAAGATAATAGTACTAAGGGGCTAATGGCTAGGGAGGAGGATTACACTGGCATGCATTTACTGCTATAATGGAGCTTAAGAAAATTTTGGGAGAAATAATCAAGCTTTCAGCAAGGAATATTACTTATAGGTGGAGACTGGAATTTGGTTTGCAACAGTGAAGATGTGTCTGGGGGGGCCTAGATGGGATAATATAACAAGGGAGGGTAGATTTTTGAAGAAATTTATGAAAATGTTTGGCATGGAAGATGTGAATTCAGTACTAGGAGTTTGGAGTGAATTTACATACTACTCACCGAGATACAAAAACTGGTTTAGGCTAGACAGATTTTATATCTCACAGGAACATGTGCATTTAATTCAAGGTCTTGAAACGCACCCAATAACTATTTCAGATTATGCACCAATAATAACTAAAATAAAAAGGCAAGGTAATGAAATTAAAATGAGACACTGACACTTCCCCACCTACCGGCTGAAGAGAGAGGAATTTAAGGAATGGGTTGTGGACTTAATCCAGGAGCTACTAGCAAAGACAGGTTTGTCTTCTGAAAGCATAGTCAAGGACTGGGATAAAATTAAAGTGGAGTTTAAATCTAGGTTGGAAATAAAAGAAAGGGAGATATGGCTAAACAGTAACAAGAATTATTTAGAGGGATTGACAAACGTTAAAGTATTGCAAAATAGGGGAAATCTCTAAGAACAAGAAAAGGAGCAACTGCAGAATACTAACCAGAAAATAACGGATTACCTTGATAATATGCATGAGTTTAGAAAGATTGCTGTTAAGCAACTGTTTTTTGATAATAATTCTCGAGCACAGAAACTTTTAGCACAACTCGGCAGGCAACAAAAAGTAGAAAGGGCAGTCACCAAGCTTAGGGAGCCTATAACAAGGAAGATAACAAGAGACCCTATAGAAGTATTAGAAATATTTCAGAAATTTTATGAAAATTTGTATAAAGCAGAGAAATATGGAAATCAAGAAAAGGTACAAATGGAAATGTTTATGGAAGAATTAAATATGCCAAAGTTAGAGGTAGATGAGGCTCAATTACTAACAGTTAGGACAGGAAGGGATGAGATAAAAATGGCTATGTATAACCAATCTACAGGAAAGTCACCAGGAATAGATGGTATTTCTGTGGAAGTTTGGAAGTTAGGAGGGAAAAACTGATAAAGATCTGGAAGGTTTTGTTTAACAGTATTTTAAGAGGAGGAGAAGTTCCAGCATCCTGGAAGAAGGCGGTGGTAACGGTAATACCTAAAGAGGGTAAAGATCCATCGGATCCAGCTTCATACAGGCCCATTTCAATACTAAACCATGATTATAAAGTGTTTATGTCTATAATGGCTAAAAGAATGGCAAAAGTGATACCAAAATTGATAGATATGGATCAATGTGGTTTTGTGGAGGGGAGGCAAACATTTGACAATATTAACAGAACATTGATGATCCGGAGGGAAACAGAATGTAAGAAGGTACCACTTTTATTGGTGGGTCTTGATTTAGAGAAAGCATTTGACAGAGTAGACTGGTACTTCATGAGCAGGGCAATGGAAGCATTTACTTTCCCTGATACAATTATAAGGTTGATTAGAAGAATATATGAGGGATCGGAGGCATGAATTAAAGTGGGTGGTGTCCTCTCTGATAATTTCTGCTTGAGTAGAGGAACCAGGCAGGGTTGTTCGCTTTCCCCTTTGTTGTTTGCATTATATTTAGAACCACTGGCAAAGAGAATAAGGGACTCAGAAATTCAAGAATATAATTGGTATGGTAGTCAGGAAAAGCTGGCTCTATTTGCAGATGATATTATTCTAATACATGACAAAACAAGAAAGGGAAATTACGTGTTGTGGAACATTTTAAGAGTTTCATATCTTCTCAGGATACAAAATTTTTCTTCTTCTTTCGGCTTTTCCTGGTTAGGGGTCGCCACAGCGGATCACCATCTGCTCATGATTGGCAGTGGGGTTTTACGGTGTCGAGTTGCCAGCCTGATGCCCAACCTTCCACAGAAGGCACACACATGCATGCACTCATGCCTAGGGCCAATTTAGTGTGTCCAATCCACCTACAGCATGTCTTTGGGATGTGGGAGGAAACCAGAGTACCCGGAGGAAACCCACGCGACTACAGGGAGGACATGCAGACTCCGCACAGAAGGCACCCCAGATGTGCTTCTCAGAATACAAAATTAATGAAGCTAAAACAAAGGCAGTAGCGGTAAATTATGTACCCACACACAAATTGGTCCAATATCCATATTTATGGGGACATGATAAAATGAAGTATTTAGGAGTATGGATTAGAAATGACTCTGTGGTGGCAGCTAAGGATATGTGGGAAGAGACTAAACAGAAGATAATACAAACTTGAGAAACTGGAGGTTTTGTTATATAGATACTGATACAAAGAAACAAGCCATTAAAATGTTTTTAGTCCCTTTAGTCTTATATACAGGTCAGGCATAGTTTTATCAACCAGAGGAGAAATTGTGGACAGCAATTAAGAAAGAGTTGAAGGATTTTATCTGGGAAGGGAAGACAGCAAGGGTCAAGTAGGATAAACTGATTCTACCAATGGAACAAGGCGGACTAGGATTACCTAATTTGAGGGGGTATTTTAGCTCATTACAGCCGAGTGACATCTCCAGACGTTTCTGCAGTTACACCCTACTGCTCCTCTAGGCGTCAAATATTGCCTGTTCATATTTGCATTAATAATTCCAAAACCATGTTATATACAAGGTATTGGAAAATTCTATCTTGAAGCATACATGATAGCAAACACAATTGTATTGATATATGACCTCTGTCAATGAGTATTTGTTAAAAATGTAAGGTAATAACTTCAATTTGTAAATGCTGATGCCACGCCTACTAGGGGTTAAAGGTAGGTTACCTGTCCCACCACTTGAGGAGGGACAACTTCCTCTTTTGGTCGTTGACAAAAAATGAAAAAAATGGCAAAAAAATTGCTTGAGATTTTTCGACAAAATTATGTCCTATATTTTTTTTATGTAATAGTTTAAAAAAACAGTTATTCTGTAACCTAAATACCTAAAAGTTATAACAAGAAACAGAATAAAATGCTACAAGAATAAGCTTTTTTTAGGCAAAAAGTTAAGTTTATCCTTTATACTGACTGTGGGTATGTGTGTTGTATGTAAAATCTGATGTTTGTTTGAAAATGTGTCCCACTGTGGCATTGGAAAAAGGGCCTAGTTAAAGGTACACACCCAAAAGAGCTCTACTGGAGGGAATGAGTTAGAACAACACAGTTAAGGCTCTTATACATAGCGCAGGCAGAAAACTATAATTCAAGGTGGAAAGGGATGATGATGACGCAGGGAGGAAGCTCAAGAAATAAGGAGAGACTGGAATTTTGGATGCAGACTCTTAAGGATAACAACCAAAATCATACAGACTATTATATTCATAAAATAGTAGGGAGTATTCTAAGTGATAGAGATTGTATAAATTAAAAAATTCTTTCCCCAAAATTATACTGTGTGCAGTAAAATATGGCTTGCTTTGCAAGAACAGTTAATTTCTTGTAAATGTTCAGCTTAGATATTAATAGCTGTGGACTTTCTGTAAAAGGCATCCTGTTATAGAAAAAAGGAAGATGACTTTCTGTGAGCTTTCAGATGCAGAAATAAATTAAATAAAATAGACACTTCAAGTGACGCAAAGATGATGTGGAGAGACTTTTTGTGAAGTCTTCAGATACAGTAAGGAAGAAAATAACCAAAGAAGGACATATTTGTCATTCCAACAGAAACTGTCCATAGACTTTTTCATGACACCGACAGAAACCAGAAGAACAAGTCACAAGGACATTAAAAATAACATTGTTTGACATTTAAAAGAGTATATAAAGTGGACAGTAATTTTTACTCTTTAGTGACATCTTTGGACTGAGTGTACATTAATCTGTCTAGTTGTGTTATAATAGAATGGAAATAACTCTGACAGTATTAACTGTTTGGCAACAATTTGTACTAATACAAATAAATATTAACGGATACAGTAGTACGATGTCTGTCTCTCTGCCTAACTCACTGCTAATAATATTTTACAATGGTGTGCCTAGCCCACTAGTTGTAACCTTTTTTATCCATTACCAACAGTTAATTTTTCATAAAGGCCTTAAAATTTTCGTGAGTTCAACAAATTGACAGTTCCAGTGCATCAACAGATCAACAGTTCCAGTACTTCATTGGTGGATACAGAGTGATGCCATAAAAGCTGTCCTGTGACGTTCCACCATCAATTCGTCTGTTGAAGGACACTATGTCGTCTAAGTGACTTCAGCCTGATCACCTGTTTGTCATCTACGCAAAATACGGTAAATTCCTCACAGTTATAACATGGATGCCAGTACAAACAGTTAACTTTACAATGCCCACATATTGCAGATATAAATTTACATGGTTTAAACCTTCTGTGTCAGACATGAAATGTAAATCTGAAATGTTTGATGTTCAGAATTTACATAACAGTTGTGTTTGTAAATGCATAAATGCCTATAATCCATACACAAAATGTACAGCAATTCATAAAGACTGTTTTTTATGTGAAAGTAACTTTCCAAACATATGTCTATGTTGTCACAGGAGTCTAGTATGTAAGCCATACCATAAGATATATTCTAGTCTCATAAACAATCTGTTTGATTCTAGCGCTGTTAGTTCTTCACATATACAACAGTTAAATGTACCTTCTGCAGTCACCTAAATCTCATACAGTACAAGTGTATGCAATTATTGTCAGTAATGTAATAGACTACATAAAAATGTTATTTATAGTAAATATTACAGATGCACATAAAAAAAGTTCTAACATAGTAGTGTGCTATTAATATTAACCTTTTAAAGAAAAGATTTTGACAGCTTTTTACAATTTCCCTGGAGACGGTAGTAAGGCACAATAATGCCATTTAGAGAAACCGACTCAGCATAACATTCAGACTTAACATAATGACATTTCTGGTTTAATGTAACAATCAGATAGAGCTCAACAACATTTACTAAGGGCACAAACTACAGAGGTTAATTTAACAAGACATTTACAAAAAGCCCAGCATGGTTTACAAGGGGTACAAAGTACACCAATTGACATTGGGCAGGGTTCAGCAAAAATGACAGTTATTTCTCCTGCTGATATATATCAATAGTCTTGTTTATTGCAGACTCTGCCTCAGTGGCAAAACAAGAAAGTAATTTTGTTTCAATATGTTGGCATTTAAACAATGGTTGACATACACTGTGTGGTCTATTTGAAATAATGCTTTATTTAAATGGGTTTTTTTTGCATTTACACATGCCAGTTTGGGTCAAAAGGCGATTAATCGACAGTGTTGGCAAACCCCTAAAATATGCTCCAATACTACGAGAGTTATGGGCACTGATTCCCAAAATGACTTACAGGGAAAGTTTAGTATTGTCAAAATAAAAGCACATAAAAAATGTAATACAGAAGAGGCTAGAGTAAATGCTTTGGCAAATGTCAAAGCAAAGCAAGCAGCTGAAACTGGTGAGTGTCTAGACTCACATCACTATTTTAAACACACAGACAAGGTGATGCCAGTTTCCACCATTTAAAAAATTAAAAACTATCTAAAAATGATCACAGTGTAAATAGCATGACAAAAAAAAAAACAAAATAATGTTTTGGTCAGGCAAGATGGTATGTTAAAGCAATTCCGTCAGACAGTTAATGACATTCTGCAAAATGCAGATGCAGCTTTAAAATCAGTTTCTGCCAGACAGACAGATGCAGACTCAGAGATTACATATCTCAAACTCCACCTGGAGCAAAAGAAAAGCCAGAGTGCTACACAGTTTAAAAGAGGTACGCAGTATTGTAGATGCACATAGGAAATGTACAAAAACAGCTTGTAGACTACTTGGGGAAAGGAAGGGGACGTAATAAATGATCTGATGAAAAAACAAACACGGGGAACATGAGCAGCTTCTGGCCCACCAGGGTTACAGACAGATACACAACAAAGTTCAGAAAAACAGGTGATATGTTTTACTTGTAAGAAAATAGGCCACATTAAACAGGATTGTCCATATTACAAAAGATGGAAGGAAAATCAAATACAAAAGGGTATCTATGCAGATAATAGTGCTTCTTCAAAACCCCCAAATAAGAAAAAAAATCAAAATAAAGAAAATACATAAGGGCGAATCAGTCACAGGAACACAAACACAGACGGATAAAAACAAATAAAGTATACCCTATGGAATACACAGAAAACCCACCATATAATCTCACACACAGTGCAAGTCAGGAATTAAAACATGAAATTGAAAGTACAAAGTACACATTAGACAGCGAAGACACTAACAGTCAACAGGGAACAGAACATGCAGTCTGTGTAATCAGAGACATACCCAGGAAGACAGATCAAAATGAATATGATTCTGATTAGGGGTGTGCCCCCCACCCAAGTAAACTTTCTCAACAAATTTTAAACTTGGAAAGGACGGACGCCCGTTAGTGGACGTATGGGTGGAGGAGACACTATGCAAAGATGTCTTGCTTGATACAGGGGCAGCAGTCTCAGTCACTAACAAACAGTTACCTGTAAATCATAGGTTCATAGGTACTAGGCTATTGGCACTAGGGCCTATATAAGCCTAGCCAAAAAAGTACCCTGGCTTTCGCCACCTAAGAAAATTATTTTCCTGTGCCCCTGTCGAGCAGAGCCACAGAAGTGATCCCCAGGGTGAATTTCCTATTTCCCATTCAATTATCAAGACTTTTCTTGAAGAGTGCTAATGAGGAGCTCTGTTTGACATAGATAGGTAGTCTGTTCCAGAGTATGGGAAGTCTCTGGGACAGGAATCTATCCCTCCAGCATGTTCTGTTTCTTTTGGTGACAAGGTTTAGGTCCCCAGACCGTGTAGCTTGGAGGGATTGGGATTTCTTTAGGTGGAGCATGTCCAACAGCTCTGGGTTTGACATAGCCTTGTATGTTAGGCAGATATGCGACAGAGTAAAGCTGGAGTTTGAGACGGTCTGCGTAGGGCATCTGTTTGAGGCCAGTAATCCTCTTTGTGAGGTATTTCTGTGGCCTTTCCAGTTGTTTTAGATGTCTTGTGAGGTACATACCAAAACGGGCATTGTACTCTATAATGGGTCTAATGAGTGATGAGTAGAGGGGAACAATTACCTCTTTTTTTCTAGATGAGAAACCTTTAGTGATGAGGTGTGCCACACAGAAGGATTTCTTGACCACCGTGGCGATGTGATTATCAAAGGTGAGACTACTGTCCACCTGTGTCCCAAGGTCGCTTATCACACTTTTGATGTTAAGTAGACTACCACCTATGTGGCAGTTCATGGGTATAGAGTTTTTACCAAAGGGGATGACAATGCACTTTTTGGCATTGAGCTTCAGGCCATGGCTTTGACACCAGGCATCTGTTTCAGTGAGGCCCTTTTGTAAGATGTCCACATCTTTAGGAGTTTCGATTATGGCTCCTAGTTTGAAGTCATCTGCAAACTTCATTAGCCAAAGACCTTCTGTGCTAGCCTGTACTTCAAAGAAGTAGATACCAAACAGGAGAGGACCCAGGACTGAACCTTGTGTTACTCCACTTATCACTGGTCTGAAGTCGGATTTGGAGTCTGCTACTTTCACAGTGTGAGTTCTGTCCATGAGCCAGTTGGTAACCCATCTTGTGACATAGGGATTTATACCAAATTTAGTAAGTTTATCTATAATTCCAGAGTGGGGGATGGTATCAAAAGCCTTGGCGAGATCTAGATAGGCTGTGTGAACCACCTTAACCTCATCTATGGCTTTGGTGACTGCTTCAAAGAAGTCTATCAGGTTCAGGAGACATGATCTGCCCTTTACAAACCCAAATTGGGTGGGGTCCAGAGTTTGGAGATTACCATTGTCTTTGTTTATGAGTTCCATGATGATATGTTCCATGGCCTTGCAGACCAGGCTCGTCAGGCTAATGGGGCAGTTCAAAAAATCTTACATTTAAGGCTTTGATGGCAGCACTTGCATGGCCATAAGCAGTAAACCAGTTAAAATAAGACAGTTGGGATACAGCTCAGCAATTTCCTTGCTTTGTAATTAATGTAAGTAACTATAAAAAAGACATTACCAAGAGACATTCGCAACTGCAGGATAAATGGGAGCAAATCAAATCACAATTTCAGCCCTTACGGGCTACATCAAAGACAGACTGTGGAAAGTTAGCAGTACCAGTGAGTGTAGGTAATCCTTCGGATTAAATTCCTCCTTTTCAAAAGCAATATCCAAAACCCAAAGAGGCGGGAGAGTATATGAAGAGGTGTATAGAACAATGGGAACAGGTAAATCATAAATAGAAAAGAGCGTATATACAAATAACCTGCAAAAATCAGGGTACACCAAAAAGGAGGTAAGCAATAAACAGAAGGAAGGACAAACCCCTTGTCTTACTGAAAAGGGTAATTACAAACACTAACAGTATAATAAAAATGGCAAATTATGACCAGTAGAATTTGGGGATAATCCTCCCTATAACCCAGATCATGGTAGGCAATAGGCATTAAAGCAATAACTTAAAGGAACACATATTATCAGTTCACAGCAAAGTACAGAGATCTTTTAAACTCAATGTAAATTAATTACACAAAGGAGACAGGAAAAGACAGAAAAAATAAATCTTACTTTACTGGTTTAATAAGCCAGGACAGATTCACAATAAACACAGAAATAACCTACAGACATACAGACACAGAGTAAAGTTAATACAGATACAGTGTAAAGTTAAAGTTAATACAGATACAGAGTAAAGTTAAAGTTAATACAGATACAGTAAATACATTTACAGTAATGCAAATGGTATATGCAAAACTAAACAATGCAATTAAATGTTGGGTATGTAAGTCCACATCTACGTCTAGAAATAGAGTAACATTATAGCTGTGGGCTTACTGTAAAAGGCAGCCTGTTGTAGAAAAAAGGAAGTTGACTTTCTGTGAGCTATCAAATGCAGAAATAAATGAAAAAAAAATACAGACTCTTCAAGTGATGCAAAGATGACGTGGAGAGACTTTTTGTGAAGTCGTCAGATACAGTAAGGAAGAAAATAACCAAAGAAGGACATATTTGTCATTTCAACAGAAACTGTCCAGGCTAGAAATAACCATGGACTTTTTCATGACACCGACAGAAACCAGAAGAACAAGTCACAAGGACATTAAAAATAACATTGTTTGACATTTAAAAGAGTATATAAAGTGGACAGTAATTTTCACTCTTTAGTGACGTCTTTGGACTGAGTGTGCATTAGTCTGTCTAGCTGTGTTATAATAGAATTGAAATAACTCTGACAGTATTAACTGTTTGGCAAGAATTTGTACTAATACAAATAAATATTAATGGATACAGTAGTACGGTGTCTGTCTGTCAGCCAAGCTCTCTGATAATAATATTTTACACTAAGAACCAAACCAGTACAAGAACAGAGAAAGGAGATTTTGTCGATAGGGCTGACTGTGGTCAGGGACACAAATAGGCAAGAGGGTGCTGGAATTTATTGGAGAAAATGGGCAAAGGAACCAAGGTATTGGGAACAAATAACTAGAAAGGGAAAGGTAATAGAATTGGAAGAGGCCAAACATGTATTTGGACTGCAGGTTAGAGACTGCCTTCCCTATCAAGGATTAATATCAGAGTATAGGCAAAGGGAAAGAAATAGGGGGCTCCTAAATGAAAGACCAGGTAGAGTTTTTAATAGAATGTAGAACAGAAGCTGCCATTAAAAATGGAATAATTAGTAAAGCATATAAAATATTGCATGATAATTACAAGAATCAATCAGAGGAACTTAGAAAGGATTCGGAAGAGAGATTGGATAATCAATTCACAAAGAGATAATAGGGGGATATATGTATATCTCCCAAATATGCAACGAAGTCTAGAATATTTAAGATCTTTGCCTGGAAATGTTTACATAGGTATTTTTATACCCCAAGTAGACTCCAAAGAATTTTTCCTCAGGTGGATTGCAAATGCTGGAGGTGTGATGGGCAAGAGAGGGGTAGCTGGAACAATATTTTTTGGAGGTGTGAGGAGCTGGCAGACTTTTGAGATTTCCTGCAGGCCGTTCTGTCAGAGATGCTGGGTGGGCAGATTGGACTGAATAGGGAGATGATTTTTTGAGTTATGTTAGAGAATCGGAATTGCCTAGACATAGTAAAGCCTTGCTGAGTGTAATTATGTTGGCTGCCAAAAAAGCAATTTCTAGAAAATGGAAATCAAAGTCTAGACCAATTTTACTAGAAGTAGCGAATATAGTAACTAAAATTAAACAAGTAGAATTGGGATCTTTAGAAAAGGGAAGGAGCAAACTACATAGAAAAAAATGGGAATTATGGGAAAAGTATATGTAGAGCAGGAACGAGGTTTAAGCGGCAGGATTTGAATGAGCTATATAATGCCTAACTGACAATGACAAGAATGTTTATAAGTGATTAGTAATGTTTACAACTACAGTTGTTTCAATGGTGTTTGTGATGTAAAGTGTTTACAACTAAAGTGATTTCATTTTGTATGTTTTTCATTTATATAAATGTAAGATTGCCTTTGTCACATGTGGAAATTTAATAAAGATGTTGAAAAAAAAAACAAAGAAAGGGACTAGTCAGTAAAGAGGGGCTATGACTCTTCCATCTGGTCCACTACACAACACAAGCAAGGCAGGGAGAAGGAGAGAAGGATGGTTTAAGACAACTGAAAAGCAACAACTCAGATGGAGCGTTATGGTAAGTATGTAACTTTTTTATCTGAAGTTGTTGTTTTCATTTGGTCTTCAACCTGTTGGACAGCGTCCGCAGCTACCAATGAACCCTGGGAGGTCCTCATGGAATGATGTTCCAGAGTACGGCTGAGCCAAAAGATGCCCTGGCCCTGGAAAAAAGGTCCAATTTATAATGGGAGATAAATGTGTGCGATGATGCCCAGGTAGCTGCAGAGCAGTCATCATCTAAAGAACCCTGGACCAAAAGGCCGCAGAAGTAGCAACAGACCTGGTGGAATGCACACAGACATGTCCTGGTGGAGATAACCCTTTGGCTCTATAGGCCAATGAGATGCATTCAGAAATCCATTGAGCGACAGTAACTTTAGAGGCAAGCTTTCCGAAGAAGGGTTTAGAAAAATAAACAAAAAGTTGATCAGACTTATAAAAGGATTTTGTCCTATGCAAACTGAAGCTCAGCTGCTCATGGACATCAAGAAAGTGCAGTTTGTACTCTCCTTTATTCTGGAAATTTGGAAAGAAAACTGGCTGATTGATGACCTGGTTAATATTAGACTCTGATGCCACTTTCGGAGGAAATTATGGATTAGTCCGCAGGGATACCCTGTCTTTATGAAATACCATATAAGGGGGCTTGACAGATAAGGCTTGAATCTCAGAAACCCTCTTGGCTGAGGTAATTGTAACCAAGAAAGCCGTCTGCCAAGACAGATACTGCAACTCAACCGTAGCCACTGGTTCAAAGGGAGGAGAAACCAGAGCCTGCAGCACCGGGGTGAGATTCCAAGGGGGTGTTAGGTCCTTAATTGGAGGAATAAGTAGAAAGGTACCATTCACAAGGCCCTTACAAAGCTTGGACGAAGCCAAAGAAGATGCATTCTCACCTATGTGAAAATTAGAAATTGCTGCCCATTGTACCTTAATCATAGAGAAGCTAGTGCCATGATTAAAAATATCAGCCAGAAACTGCAAAATGGCCAGAACTGGTGCAGTGAAAGGATCCAGGTCATGCTGAGAAGCCTAGATTGAGAAATGCTTCCATTTACTCAAGTCAACTTTCCTTGTGGAAGATTTGTGAGCCAGTAGCAAAATCGTCTTAACAGAAGACAGCCCGGGAGTCCCATCTATCAAGGGAACTGGAGCAGCCAAGCCGTGAGCTTCAGGCTGAATAAGTCTGGGTGAGGGCTCCCTGAGGGATGAGTAATCAGATCCAGAGCCAGATCTATAGTCCAAGTTGGACATACTGTATGAGACCACAGAGAGGGAAACCAAACTTGATGAGGCCAGAAAGGGGCAATGAGGATCACTGAGCTCCCCAGCCATTGAGCTTTCTGAATTAACTTGGATATTAGAGGCATTGGAGGGTAAGCATATAGTAGACTGGAGGGCCAAGCATGAACTAGAGCATCTCTGGGGGTCTCCCCCAGATGGGGGTTCAGAGCAAAATACTCGCTGCACTTCATGTTGGAAGGGGAGGCGAAGAGATGTCAGCAAGGCCAATCTCACTTTAGGAAGATATGTTCCATTGCTGAAGAATTCAGAGACCACTCGTAAGGCATCAGAATAGATCTGCTGAGCCTGTCTGCCAGTATGTTGGACCTTCCTGGAATGTGCACTGCCACCAGAAAATGGCTGGAGGAGATTGCCCACTCCCACAATCTCATGGCTTTGTGACAAAGGGGGTAGGATCTGGTCCCCCCTGTTTGTTGATGTACAAGACTATTGACATATTGTCCATCTGAATGGCAATAGTCTCCTGAGGAAGATAGGTGTGTAGAGCTTGCAACCCCAGAAGCACCGCCCTCATCTCTAGGACATTGATATGCAGCTGGGTCTCCAGGAAAGACCACATGCCTTGGACCGTCCTTCCCATGCAATGCCCCTCTACCTAGCAGGGAGCCATCCATGGTCACTGTGATCATAGGGGAAAGAAGAGCAAACAGACAACCCCAAAGGAGACCCGGGGATTGAAGCCAACAAAGAAGAGAGTCCTTGCAAACCCGATACAATCAAACTGGATGTGATTAGTGAAGGTCTAGCAAGGACCACTGTACCGCCAGAGTCCATTGAAGGACTCTCATATGAAGGCATGCCATTGGAATGAGAGTGATCATGGCTGCCATAGACCCCAATGCCTGAAGAACTGAATCCGCTGTTGGAAGTTTGGCTTGAAGGATGTAAAAGACATGATGTCAAAGGGATAGCAGCCTGTCCAGAGGTAGAAATACCTTGCCTTGGATAGTGTCTATACAAGCCCCAATGAAATCAAAAACCTGCAATGGTGCCAGTTGAGATTTGTTGAGATTTATGGTTATGCCCAGGTAATCAGTGGTCTTGAGAAGAAGCTCCCTAGCTTGGCACAGTCGATGCCTGGAGGGAGTGGAAAGGAGCCAATTGTCCAGATAGGAGAAGACCTGAAACCCCTGCTGCTGCAGGTGAGCCACCACTACTGCCAAAAAGTGACTGAAAATGACTGGCTCTCAGCTGGAAGTGGAGGAACCTCAGAGAGTGCCTGCTCATCTTGATGTGATAGTATGCGTCTTGGAGGTCCACCGAGCACATTCAGTCTTTTATCTGCAGGAAGGGCAGAATGGACTGAAGGGTGACTATCTGGAATTTCATCTTGGCAACCAAAAGGTTCAGTGTTGAAAACTCTAGAATGGGTCTTAAGTCCCCCATTTTCTTTGTCACTAAAAAGAACCTGGAATAGATGCCTGATCAGGATTGGTTTGGGGGGGGGGATGGGCTGGATGACTCTTTTTTTGAGCATCCTGGAAATTTCTAGGGCTGCCTGCTGCCATTGCATGGTGGGACATCAAAGAGGTGTTTGGGAGGGACTGGAGGTTGAAAAAAGGGGATAGAGTATTCTCTGGATATTATCTGCAAAACCCAGTGATGATTGGTGATGCACTCCCAGGCTGTTGGGTGCATAGATAGATGTCCCCCAACTGCCTCCAGAGATAAGCAGTCAGGCAACCCTTCAGGGCTGCTGCGAGGGTCTGTCCAGGAAGGAATCCTGAGACCCTAGGTTCCTCGGGCCATCATCTGCCATGAGGGTGGCATCTGTCATAGCCCCCTCTGTCTCTGGGGGAGGGCAAATCCTGAGCATCGTGGGAAGAGCTTTGAGATCTCTGGAACCACATCTTCTTTACTCCACACTGATTCCTCAAGAAGGATCATTGCAGGGTGGTGAAGCAGATCCCGATGGCAGACAGAGTTTTCCTGTCCTTCTCGCTCTAGACTAAGGTGTCTCAAACAGTCTTACCAAGACGACTGCAACTGTCACAGAGGACATTCGTAAAAGATGCCTTGAAGAGCTCTGAGAAAGCACAAAGCAGGAACCAGGCATGATGCCTGATGGCTACACCTGTCCGGACAGCCCTAGAGGCACGTTCTGTAGCATGTGATAGGAACCTCATGGAAGTATTCAATATCAAGGTAAGGGTGGCCATACTGGAGGAGAACACCTTTTTCTCCTCTGCTGACATGGACCCTGGGGCAGACTCAGCAACTTCTTTGACCAGGTTCTGCTGCAGTCTGATAATGTGTGCCATGTAGTTCAGTGCATGTAAGGCAAATGTGACTGAAATGTAAGTCCACTTCCTGAAACAGTTCATATTCCGAGACTCCCTGTCTGTAGGATGGATCATAGAGGTCTCCTGAGCAAGCTCTTTCTTGGTGGCCTCTGTAACCACCATGGCATCGACAGGGGATCCATTCAACCAATGCTGCCTATCCGAGGGAGCACTGAGTATTTTGTCCAGGCACTTGGGGATAGGCTCAACCATATCTGGTCCTTCCATGCCCTGGAAGAAATTAAATCAACTAGGGAATCCTCCCCTTCCTCCAAGTCAGTATCTTCAGTGAGGGTATCCAGTGAGGAGTCCAAGTGCCTCCTCTTGCATGTGTGTTTCCGATGGAGCTCCTCAGAGGGGATTTCTGGGGAGGACTCGGAAACCTTGGGGAGTTCCCGGGGGGAACCTCCTGGGACACAGTCCCAACAGGCTGTCCCTGAAGGGGCAGGATGGCAGACTCTGGCACATAAAAAGAGGGGACCCAGGACGGACTTCGTGGATGACAGTGTCAAGGGTCTCAAAGGAGCCGAGAGGATCCTCTCCACCACATCAAAAGGAGAAGGCGGATGAATCCCTAAAGTAGGAATGAGGGGGAGCTGGAGACACAGCTCCTGGCGCCAAAAGAGCCGACTCCGAAAACCTCAAAGTTGACACCATCACCTCAGATCTGACACCGAGCTAATGGCTCAGAGAGTCGGACGGCTCCGAAAACGTCAGAGCTGAACCACTCAGAGCAATGGATGGCATGGAGGTACCTAGTACCACTGGTGCAGACCGCTTGACACTGGGAATCGTTGGACCCGATGACTCCTAAACCAGAATCTGAATTGGAGAAAGAGCAATGGGAAGGAAAATGGACTGCCTGCACCCAGCCCCAGAGAGAGAGGGAGCAGGTAAGACTCCCAACTGAATCTGGGTCCAGATAAACTTCTGCATCATTATGTCTATCTTGGCTTCAGAAAGGCTCCGAGAGGACTGAATGGAAGCTACTGACCCGGGCCTGGAGTGGCACCGAGGGGAGGCAGAGAGACGGGTCCGAGTCCAGGTAGTCTCCAGCTCTGCTGAGAAGTGGAGGGACCGGAGTCGAGGAGAGTCCCAGGTTGGATCCGGCCGAGATTTGGCCAGTGGCTCAACCAAAAAAGAGCGGTCAGGGGACCACTTTCTAAGCTGGTCTTGTTCCTTTAAATGGGTCTTTTCCCTGTCCCTGGACTTCTTGGTGGGAGGTTAAATCCCAAAAGCCAGAGTGAAGGAAGAAGAAGCCTCCAAAGGGAGGAGGCCCTTAAGGATCAGCTTATTCCTTCTGTCGATCAGGTCATGGGGATTGAAGCCCGTGTAGATCAAGCAGGAGGAATCTAGGTGAGCAACACCCAGGCAAACAAGGCACAGAGTGTGGCCATCAGAAGGAAGAAGCTTATGGCCACACTCTGCACATTTCCTGAAGCCCGCCTTGGGAGGTTCGGCCTTGGCCACAGGAACCCACACACACTACACACACTTACACAAGACAGTAGAATGGGAAAGGGAATGAGAAAGAGACATTTTTTTTTTTAACCGATGCAATGCGCACAGAGATAGGGTAGGGTAAAGCAAAGAAGAGACATAAAGACACCTGCAAGGAGAAGGAAAGGGATAGAAAAGGATCAAAATGTTAACTGCTTACTTTAACAAGGAGCAAGGAACTGAACCACATTGCTGTCTCTGATGAGCAGCTAATGAGATCTGGGGGGAGGAGGGAGACAGGGCATTAATGGTAGGGGAGGAGCTTGGAGCTTGGATCCAATGCTGGAGTATTCGGCTGAGTTGGATCCGTACCGGATCCGGGGTCCCACAGGTTGAAGATCAAATGAAAACAACTTCAGATCAATTATTTTGTCAGTACAGTGCCAAAGGAAGTCTTCATTTTTCAAAATGATCCACAGGGCTAAGCACTTAATGAAGTCTTTGTATGTCAGCTGCCTAAATAAGTCAGTTGTGGAGCATCTGATTTACATCTAGTACAGCTGTCTGTCGTCACTACAAAGAACTGGAATTTGGAGCTTGTAAGTCAAATCCTTCCTCTTTACTTTTATTTTCTTTTCAGTTAGGGAGTAACAAGGTTAAGCCCAGTAGATATCACCTTAGCTCCCAGACCTGAGCAAATGCTTCTAATCCCTTTCCAGAAGGAGGAATAAGATGCCTTACTGAAGTTTCTTAAAAAAAGTTTTTTCAAGGCAGTTAAGTAAGCTAGTGCACAAGAATAAGGTCAGCCTTGACTTTACAAATCCTGGAATTATGCACTCTTCCATCAATACCGTCATGCTTCATAAATACCACAACGCTCTCCTGGCCAATGATGACTCCATATCCTATCCATTCTCACAGTCCACCCCTTTGTAGTATTACTTATCTCCCGTTTAAAGCCTTTTATTTATGCTATGATGTTGTTTCCTTAAAGCTATGCAAAACATGTCCACATATTCAGCCTCAGTGAATGGTCTCCTTCGTGCAAATGATACTGAAATACGTTCTACCACTGCAATGGTCCCTTTTAGAGCAGGCAATTTGTCAATTAGAACAGATGGGAAATTTTGATTCTGACCAAATACAGCTGATAAAAACTGGACCTAAAGACATTCTGCACAAATAGTTTTTGCTTTTAGACCCCACTGTAACACCATTTTCACTCACATCAAGTGTTAGCTAATACTTTTAACATTATGTTAATGACTAATCGTGTCATCCTAAGAGATCACTGTTCCAAGGACTATATGCCACTGTGGTCAGTTTCAATATTGAAGTTCTCTGCCATATCTGTACCTGTATCATTACTTAATTGTCCACCACTATCAATAAATACATTCTTAGGTGGACCAAATTTGCTTAACAAGAATGAGCAAATCCTTTTACAATTTCTGGTGATCTCTATCTTATCGTAATGCTTCCAGCTCAGAAATTAGTAAATTGATCACTGATATGTAGGTACTAAGTGCCAAGTTCAAGTTCATTCACAACAAGTGTGTTATTGCACTCAGAGGCCACAGGCATGCCAACAATGGACCTAGACTTAGGTCTGACATATTTTAGGCAAACCCCATAACTGTCAACATTTTGTTTTGAGATACTAATACATTCAGGGTCTTTGTTCCCTAAAGTACAGAACAATTTCTGTGGGCTGTCCACAAAAACATGACCAAATTGGAGATGCATTTTTTAAAAAAGTTTTTGCTTTTCATCTTTGGTCATGATCTCTGAAATCATGAGAACATCATTCTCACAATGACCCACCTTAAATTCTTTTTATTTTTTTTTTTTTATTTTTTCATCCCCTTGGACCTCATCCTACAGGCTCAGACCCCAGTGCCTCACGTCCACACTGGGTCTAACAGATAACCTCCTAACCCTTTGGACTACTATGGTATTGCTGGGGCCTGTTGTGCATTGTAAGGGTATCCTGATGGCCTGGCTGACTATACTTCTATCTGGGGGGGGGGGGTTATTTTTATATGCTCTAGCTAATCCGTTTCCCCAACCCCCATGTCCAACAACTAGATCTGAGGGCAACTCCCTCCTTTGGACTATGCCTCCCCTTAGGAAGAATTATCAATGAGGGTCCTCCCTGCTGTTCAGCCAGTCGCCTGAACTGTTAATTGAACCTGGATCAACTGGGCCACAGTCAGAGGTATATGCCTCTATTCAACAGGATAGGCTATCTCTCCATAAGTTCTTTATCTACAATACTGACAAAATAATATGTAAACCTATTTTTTTAATATCACTATTTTGTCATTTTGTGTGTTCAGGGCTGTTCATGCCCTTTTTACAGATATCTGATTCAATAGCAAAGGCATCCCAAATGGAATTAATTACTTTTCAATACTATACTTAACTTGTCCTATTCTTGCTGGTATTTTGCTCTCTTGATGGAATGTAATACTCTTCCAACACAAAACTTGAAAGTCCTGCTGGTAAACGACACTGGAAATGCAAGGGCATGCTTTATTCTTCCAGCTCAGTAATCATGACCTCATATTTCCATCTTTCATAGGGTATATTTTGATCAAATGCATGTGGGATTCTGTAGATGGAAATGATTATCTGTTACTAGTGAAAAGAACGAATGAACAAGTTGAGTTTTCAATGCATGTGAAATTTATTCTATTGGACCTTCAAATTGCAGCTGCGACACTACTAATCCTCACACAATTCAGAGTCTGAACTGCTGTAAAAGCACACACTCAGAGCCATAAGAGCAGATACACTGCAAAAGACTGTCATAAAGCAAAGTACAAAGCAGAGACTGCAATAAAAGCCTCGCACAAAACAGCTGCTGCAATAGAAGCCACAGGTTGCAACCACAAACTTAATACCCAATGGTTCAGTTTGTACTCTAGTTTCACTTTTTCACTTGTGGGCCTATTACTACACTCTGAAAATTTATACTGCTCTAGCAGAATGATAAAATCTGTTTACTTAAATAGCATTTTTTTTTATTTTACATCTGTTTGTTCATTGAATCTAGCTGTTTATTTTAAGTGTGTTGTAGGGACATTTGGAAGATGAAAGGGCCAAGGAAGTTAAGGAATAACAAAGAGATATTTGAAAATGCTAGCACCACAGCTATAACTGTCATTTGTTTTCTGGGAGTTATAGTTTCCAAGACATCTAATAAACAAAAAATAGAAAGCCAAACATACCCAGCAGAACAAGGACCAAGACTGCCCAGAATTTCACGGAGTATTTTTTTTAATGAAATAAAATACAAATCTGCCTTACTTTGTGGCACAGAGGGATACGACTCTGACTGCAACTCTTGTGATTTACGTTTGAGTAATAGCTTGGCAGCTGGAAGAAATGGGTATGGGAATGAGCAGCTAACGCCAGCTTGCCCATTTCACACGGAAGATGAGGTAGTTCCTGGTTGGCTAATGCTTCTGTGCAGAGGCCTATGCACTGGCAGCTGACTGGTGGACATAGGCTTTGTATCTCGAGCCAGTGATAGTAGCTCTCAGGGGACATATGTTTGGGAGCATGCAGTGGTACTGAATGCCCCACACTAACAATGTGCCTGTGTCAGCTGCTATACCAGGGGCAGAGTCAGGGCCTAACAGAAATGTCTCCACAGCTCATGTCCAGAAAGCTGTATACTGCTCATGTGGATTGAGAGCCACATAGTTCCTGGCATGGGAACAGGCACATATGGTCTTACAGCTCTACTCTTTAGATGCTAGCTAAACTAAACTAGGCTAGAGGACAAGGGCACTTACCCCCAGCAGCTTGAATGGATTAATGGATGTGGACACTGTGCTACGAAACAAAATCGCCATTAATTCTAAGGGCAACCACAAAGCATTCTATAGCTGTGTCAAGAATCTCGATGGCAACACCCAGATCTGCTCTGAGTTACAGCACAAAGACACAAAAATTGCAGAACCAACTGATATTGCCAACATCCTGGCAGATAGGTTCAGTGCTAACTTTACCCCCCCTCACCCCCTAAAGGGCCCATATCTATACAGGAAGAATGCAGAGTCCCTGTAATCACAACTACGCAGGTAAAAGCTGCACTCTCTAAAGCCAAAAACACAGCATCCATGGGAACGGACAACATCCCAGGCTGCGTTTTACACGAACTTCAGAACAAACTGGCTCCCCACTTAAGCACCATGTTCAATAATAGCCTCGCATCAGGCTTTGTGCCCACTGTATGGCACACAGCAAAAGTTATCCCACTCCACAAAGAGGGCGCCACCACTAATCTCGGGAACTATCGACCTATTAGCCTGACAAGCCTGGTCTGCATGGCCATGAAACGTATCATCATGGAACTCATAAACCAAGACATTGGTAACCACCAAACTCTGGATCCCACCAAGTTCGGGTTTGTGAAAGGCAGATCATGCCTCCTGAACCTGATCGACTTCTTTGAGGCAGTCACCAAAGCTGTAGATTAGGGTAACATGGTTCACACAGCCTATCTTGACCTTGCCAAGGCTTTCAACACCATTCCCCATTCTGGAATTATAGTTAAACTTACTAAACTAGGTATAAATCCCTATGTCACAAGATGGGTTGCCAACTGGCTCACTGACAGAACCAACACTGTAAAAGTTGCAGACTCCAAATCTGACCTCAAAGCAGTGACAAGTGGAGTACCACAGGGTTCCGTCCTGGAACCTCTCCTGTTTGGTATCTACTTCTCTGAAGTACAGGCTAACACAGAAGGCCTCTGGCTAATGAAGTTCGCAGATGACTGCAAACTAGGAGCCATAGTCAAGTCCCCAAATGATGTGGACATTCTACAGAAGGGCCTCGCTGAGACAGATGCCTGGTGTCAGAGCCATGGCTTCAAGCTCAATGCCAAAAAGTGCAGTGTCATCCCTTTTGGTAAATACTCTGTACCCATGAACTACCACATAGGCAGCAATCTACTTAACACCAAATGTGGGATAAGAGACCTTGGGACCCAGGTGGACAGTAGTCTCTCCTTTGATAGTCATATTGCCGCAGTAGTCAGGAAGTCCGTCTACATGGCACACCTCATCATAAAAGGGTTCTCATCCAGGAAAAAACAGGTCATTGTTCCCCTCTACTCGACACTCATTAAACCCATTATAGAGTACAACACCTCTTTTGGAATGTACCTCACAAGACATCTGCAGCAGCTGGAAAGGCCACCGAAGTACCTCACAAAGAGAATTACTGGCCTCAAACAAATGCCCTACACTGACTGCCTCAAAAAACTCCAGCTTTACTCCGTAGCATATCACCTACTCTGAGGTGATCTCTGCCTAACATATAAATCTATGTCAAACCCAGAGCTGTTGGACATGCTACACCTAAAGAAATCCCAATCTCTCCAAGCTAGATGCTTTAGGGACCTAAACCTTGTCACCACAATAAACAGGACATGCTGGAGGGATTGATTCCTGTCCCAGAGTCTTCCCGTAATCTGGAACAGGCTACCCATCTATGTCAAGCAAAGTTCTTCATTAGCACGCTTCAAGAAAAATCTTGATGAGTGGATGGGAAATAGGAAATACACCCCGGGGATCACTTCTGTGTCTCTGCTCGACAGTGGCATTGGAAAATAACTTTCTTGGGTGGCGTAAGCCAGGGAACCTTGTTGGCTAGGCTTTTGTAGGCCCTTGGGCCGATAGCCTAGTACCTACCTATGAACCTATGAACCTATGGACAGGGGCAGAATGCACCCTCATGACTACCTGGTTGATGTCTCCTACAGATGGCTCTTGTCTGCAAGCTGGGTATACTTAGTATGGGGGAATGAATGGACTAAAATCTGATTGAGGGGTGGCTTGATGGTCAGCAGGTATGTACAAAAAAGGATGCAGAAAATAAATAATTTTATTAGTAGTACTATCTCTAACCAAGGTCAGGGACTGCTTCACATGGATCCTTTTAAGCCTCACCCCAGGAACACTGTTTGGCTAAGTGACTTGCTCAGAGTTACACAGTATGAAGTGAAGGCTGACAGAATCAAACAGCAGATAATGAGCAGCAGCTTGTTAACTGCTCATAGCCTTCGTCCTCCACACTAACCGCCATGCATTTCAGATAATACAGCCTTTCTGTAAGCCATGGTATTTAAGAAAGCAAAGACAAACTCCACTTGTATAACACATCCTTTTACACTTTTTGAATAATAATACAAAGATATTTATGTCACTTATGAATATATCATTGCTCAGCACCTTCAGCCTCAATGCAGGATTCTTGGTAACACATGAAGAGAAGGCCATAGGGCAAGAAGCAGAAAACCATCATCCACTTTCTTCACATTACATTAGATTACTTAGTCTGTCCCTTAAATACCTTTAGCATTCTACTTCCTTTCCATCCCTACCTTCATTCTCACTTCCCTGACCCATGTCCTCTTGAATGTCCCAGTGGAGTATCTCTTTACCACCCATTCTAACAGTGCATTCCATAGAAAACAATTCTGTTTGTGAAGAAGCACTTTCAAAGAATCATGGTGATACAGGGAGTAGTTAGTCCCTACAATTTGCTATCTATGGCTCTTCCTCCTCCTCTGTCCTTCATGTCTAAGATGAGCCATTCAAACCTACCTGATGGGATTTTGTATACCCATATAATGTCTCCTATTTCTTCTGTTCTACAGAGAAGAAAACCCTAGCTGTTCTAGTTTACTGTCATATCCACTACCCTCAGTCTCACATATCATTCAAGTGATTCTCTCTTAGATTGTTTTTAACATTTTGATGTCCTTTTCTTTATAAGAGACCTTAAGAACTACAAGCAGTACTGAAGGTGCGCCTTCAGTGTAGACTGGTACACAGCATGCATTAACTGTTTGTTTCTACCTGGAGATAAACCTTAGCATTCTGTTTGCTAGTGTACTGCCATTTCACTTTGCTCCTAGGGAACCAGACCAATTGTGAGCAAAACTTCAGCGACTTCTTGTTTTCTAATGGCATCAGTTCCATTACCCCAGCTAATACCATGGCTGAAGAGCCTGGATACAGTAATTTTCATTTGGCTGTACTGAACATCAACTGCAACCTTTCTGCCTGCTTGAGCAGCTTTTTCATAATCCTTCCTTGCATTTTCCCTCCATCCTCCACTGCTGTACCTCTTTGTGTCATCAGTGAAGGGGCTGATCCTGTTCTCTACTCTTTCAGCTGTATCTGAAACAAAGTAAATGGTACTGGATATGAATGACCTCAAAGATACCACATTATTCACTTTTCTACTTTCTGACATTGTCCTTTTCACCACTATCCTCTGTATCCTACCTTTGAACCATGAATTATGTTGTAATTTTGTTCCAAGGTCTCAATCCTAACCCATTTCCCCTCTAGTTTTTATCAGCCACCTATTTGGGACCAGGTCAAAAGCCATAGTTAAGTCCAGGTAGACTCTGTCAAGTTCATCTGTATCCAGTCATACACGTTTTGAATGGCAATTCCTTTTGAATATGAATCATATCCCCTACGAAAGTTCATCATTCCCCCTCAAGACTATCTCCAATTTTTCTGCCAGTGCTTTTGGCCTAATAAGCCAGTAGTTCCACAGGTATCTCCAGCTCCACCATTCCTCAGTACAAGGATACCACACTTGTGGTCATCAAACACATATGCAACAGCCAGTGATTTTCTGAAGATCTCCATCTAGAGATCTGTCAACATACTGGCCAGACTCCTGAGGCCTCTGGGAAGTAGCTCTTCTAAACCCAATACTTCATACTACTGCTTGGTGAAATTTTAAATACCTTCTATGTTTATCAAAATATATAGTTTATATTTATGGTTTTGTTTTTTTTTGTTTGTTTTTTTTTTAGCCCTTCTTTTCTTGAGAAAACAGTCAAGTAATAAGTGGAATTCTGTAGTGGAACTGTACAAAGCACTCTGAATGTTCCAGGTGTCTTGTGTAGCTGATACGCTGGTAGTATGTGAAATACATAGAGATGCACTTCTGTACACGGCACAGTTAATTTTCTGTGTCATTTGTGTGTACAAGACAGTCAAAATGACACTTGAATAGGAAATGCACACAAATCTATACTGCTGAATATGGGGCAGCTTGTTTTTTGTTTGTGCAAAAGGGAACATGGCAAATGAAACACACAACTGTACTACAAATGGTGGCATTACAAGGGGTGCACCAGGCAAGATGAGATTAGCATATAATATACTTACACACACACACACACACACACACACACACACACACACACACACACACACATATACATACACATACCTGTACTACTGAAGACAACAGTATTGTTTTTATGTGCACAAAGTAGCTGAGAATCCAGGGCAAGTATATAACAGCATCACTCGGATTAAGTTTATGCAACTGATAAATAGAATAGACAAAACTGTGCTGCTGAAACAGCAAAGCTGCCTGGCTCATACACATATTCAGGAGTATGCAGCTGCCATATGGAATGCACAGATATCCACTGCTGAAGATGGAACATCTGGTAATCTATTTATGCACCAGGCAGTTTGACAATAACCTTTACAGAACAGACCTCCACTGTTGAAGACAGCACAGATGGGTTTCTGTGTGTGTGTGTGTGTGTGTGTGTGTGTGTGTGTGTGTGTGTGTGTGTGTGTGTGTGTGCGCGCACATGGGAGTGTGGCACCTATCTAGCCTAATGAGAAAGATGAGATGTGCCACAGAACAAATAACAAATAGTGCTCATAAAGATCCACTTGAAGATAAAAAGATAATTATAATCGGGTTGCCAATAACAATTGGTTTATGTTTACAAAATGGGTTTCAAGAAATTCACCTCAAGAGAGTGAAGCTTGAAAGGAGAATATCTTGAAATCAGTTTTCTGAAGGCATGACAAACGTGAATTATGGTCAGCAACCCAACTGTAATGTTTTTTATAGTACATGGAGTTATCATGTTGAAATTTATTTAAAATCAAAGTGTACTCACTATCACTGTCTTTAATTTGTTGGCAAAAACAGTAGTTGACAGCTAGGTGGTGAAGTGAAGTAAATCCTTGCAACCAAACACAAATGTTTTCTACATGCAGACATGATGTAAGGATACATACACTAAACAGTAAATCTATTCTAACTCTGGCCAGCACACATGCATACATAACGAATGATGTGTAACCAAGATTTTACTTGAATCAAGTAATTTCTGTATGCACATGGACCATGGACTGCTGTAGTACAATGCTGTATTGTGCTGTACTGTGGAATAGAAAGTCTGAGGCATTCAATTACACTAGTTATGTGGTCATACAATCTTTGTGCGTGTTATGTCTATGTGAAGCCTGCTCTACTGTCAGGTACTTCAGCATGTGGGATGTGCACTAATGCTGTACACTGGGGAAGGATGTGTATGTCTTACAATGAAGTGTGAATCATTACAGCTGATCTGATGGCATACAGTGATAAAGTCCTAACTATGACCTAGTCTACTGATGTTTAATTAGTGGCTTAGATGCCAGACAGAGCTTGCACAGAGAGGAGAAGGGATGGTTAGGCTTAGCCTGCTCACCTTCCTCTGCAGGGAAGCATGAAGGTGATGTACTGGTGAAGTGAGTACTCTCCATAACACCAGTGAAGACAGGGGCTCAGAAAGGCAGTTCAGCACATTGTGTGGATAGCTCTGGAGGTATCTTTGCCCTATGGAGGTATCTTTGCCCAGGGGTAGTGATGCTACCAAGACCACACCTCATAACACAACTCGCCTCCCAAGTTGACACCCGCATGTAAAGAGGCACATCCATAACTGATACGAGTCATAACCTCTGCTGGTGGTTTTGGTGCCTCTCTACCCCCCCCCCAAACTCTCATGCTAAAATGATTTGTCCTATTTGTCCTCCTAATAGACAGAAGTAACCTGGATAATGATGTAAACAGTGTGGAAAGGGACAGAGGTGGGCTCTGAAGCAGGGGAATTCCTAATTACAGCCACCTGGCAACTAACTAACTTCTGCATAAAAAAAAGTCAATGCCCTTACATAAACTTGAATTCAGTTGCACACAGAGAAGGAAATCCTACATTTGACATTTAATTACTGGCTTCTATGGCAGCACAAGCTTTGTTAAAACAGGCTCATTGAGGTTCAGCAGTAAGATCTTTGTTGTAACATGCTTGTTATAATGAGGTTCTTATGTAAAAGTCTTAAGATTACAAAGTAATTTTTAACAATTTTTACAGCATAATCAGTGTACTCCTTGTACTGCTTATGCTGCTACACGCCTAAGAATTTCACTGAATTTGGTGACTGATACAGGAACTTTAAACCAAAAACAACCTTGCAAACACAGGATGGTAGACCAGGAACTCCACTTTGACCAGACAGTAAATTAAAACAAACAGTTATTTGAGACATATTGAGAGCTTTTGTCCCATCGGAATCGCACATCCCATAAAACACTTCGCTTATATATGGAAAATACTTTTAAATGACATGGTTCTAATCAAACTAATGGATTAATAAATAACTAAATTAAGCAATCCATAACATGCATTGAACTCTTTCCCATCAGTTCCTGTATTTTTTAAAAGACAGTACCCAATAACATTAAAACATTAAAATTACATAAAGCAATTCAAGACTGGATACGGCAAACACAAAATTTTAAAGAATACATCATAAATATGAACAATATGTGAAAAAATATATATATATATTTTATTTATATATATATATATATATATATATATATATATATATATATATATATATATATATATATATATATATATATATACTTACTCAGTTCAAATAAATTATATAAAACAAATGTAGTAAAAAACATGTTGTCTTTCAGAGTTTAGCTGCCCCAAGGTTTAAAATGCTTGTTATAGAAACAATCATAAGTCCAGGGGTCTTATCTGCCAATAGTCTAAGCTGCAACTGTAATTCTCTGGATTTTACCAAAGTCTCCCAGGAACCTCCAGGAGGATTTAAATAAACCTGTTCCAATACTGCAAATGTAAAATCATTATGACCAGAACATGCAAGTGAACGGTTGTACAGAGCATTATTTTCATTATATTTTCTAATATCATAATAATGCTCATATATCCTAGTCTGTAAAGCCCTTTCAGTTTTACCTATGTAAAACATATCACATTTTGTACATATACTAATGTACACCACTCCCTTGGAGTGGCAATGCCTTCTTGGAGCTAAAGTAATAATGTTCTCCCGAACCTTGACAGTATTACCCACCAGTATATGAGAGCATTGACTACAACACCCACATCTATTCATATTGAAACTGGTGCTGAGTATGTCATAGGCATTAAAATTTACTTTACATTTTTCCAAATTATCCTAAAAATTCCTTCCTTTTTTATGTATAAATTGCAGATGAGTCCCTAGGATTTCAACCATCCCCTGGTCAAGGCTAAAAATACTCCAGTTGTTTTGCGTAATTCGTTTTATAGCCTGACTATCAGGAAAATATTTCAAGAAAAAAACTGTGTTGAATATATTTTCTGTATTAATAGCAGTGGTCTGTGAACTCCCTGGAGCCCCTGGATTCAATTCACTCCCTAGAAATACTTTATATCTTTGGTGTCTACCAATTTTCACTTAATTTCTCAACTGGTTGACCAAGTTGGGGGGATACTCTGTCTTGAAAGACATTCAGGCCAATATATCACACTGAAGATCAAACTCCTGGTCATCCAAAACCATCCTTGCCAATCTCACAAGCTGACCTTTCACAAGACTCTTTTCCTGGGATAAAAGGTGATAGCTCTTAAAATGCAGATATGAATTTGAAAATGTTGGTTTCCTAAATATATTTGAACTAATAATACCCCCTCCTTTTTCAATAAAAAATGCAGGAACTTGATTAGAAGAGGGGAGACAGGATGCATTTTGTCTAAAACAGGAGAAATCAAGTGTGTCAGTTTCAATATTAACAAATAAGACATTATTCTGATCTAACCACCTAGAATGGCAAATGTTCATGTATTTTTTTAAACCGAGCTGTGCTTGAAATGAAAGTGATTTCAGAAAGGGTTGTCAGTCATTTTTTTATCTGCAGTACATAGTGCCAGGATAGAGAAGGAGCTGAACTTGCAGCAAAATGTATATTTTGCAGTCTCTACTTGTTCACAACCTGGGATACATAGAAAGCAGCAGAATGCTATATACACTCATATGTAGGTAAATATAACTGCACAAGCAGATAGAAAGGAATGTAGTTTATGTATCATAAATAACCATTTCTGAGGATTCTAATCTATATTATGTATACCATTTAATGCAAAACTATATGCTAATCAGAAAACCAAGCAATTAGGTTATTTTAAAATAAATCAAGCCTAAGTTTAAGTTACTGTTTAAAAAAGAATCTGATCCCGCTTCTACAGTACCCAGCTTCTACAGTTACTTATAACATTTGACTATCAACTTTATTTAAGATTTATATGAGTTAGGACAAATCTTATTTAGGCCATTCATGAAACCTTACAATAAATGACTCACCATTGTTTTTAGGCTAAAAAAAGAGCCAGCAGGACCCCCCCCCCAAAAAAAGAAAAAAAACAAGCCTTTGAAATTATTATATAACTAATTGGTATCAAATTTTCCAAATCACTTAGCATCTTGTTACAGATATGATTTCTTACTAATAATTAGAATCACATAAACTTAGCATCTTGTTACAGATATGATTACTTACTAATAATTAGAATCACATAACTTAAAATAACTACATTTATGAGATTACATTTTGAACATAAAAGTCATGCTTACAGTCCTAATACCACCAAAAAACTTTCTTGTATTGGTTTACTTGTATTATATACCATGCTTGAAGCAAAGTAGAAACAATGTTCTCAATTAAAAACAAACAAACAAGAATAAAAACCATACTTGCCGTCTATTAGAACTGTAGTTGTAGAAATGGTTATTAATACTGCAGAATTTAATTTTGCTTGGTTTGCATCTTCTGGGTCTATACAAATAAATATTAAGATAAGAAAATGAGGTAAGCACTTTAATATCTTATTTATTAATGTATATACTGATTAAACATTTGTTTAAAGTATAGTGGACAATACATGTACAAATAACTATGTTGTTGTTCTAAATGCACTACTGTTAGGAGAGCTGGGTCTCAGAATATTCCACTCTGAATACTCAGAACTATAATCAGAAAATCACATTTGTTCAGCTACCCAAAAGCCATTGCATTATGTGGGAACAAGCCCCCTTCAGTCCCCAAGTGGGGGCCTGTGTCCCCCAAACTCTCTGTTACCTGGCATACTCATCCCAAGTGCACCTTTACTCAAACAAAATGCAAATACCTGCTGTTTTTTAAACACAAAAAAATCAAGCATTTGATGCTTCCCTTTCTTATAGGTTCATAGGTAAGTACTAGGCTAGCTGCCCTTGTGGTCCAGTTTAAACCTAATCAATTTCCCTTTTCAAGCTTGACATAACCTATCACATTTGGTCATAGATTGGTCTTACCCATCCCATGGTTGACAATTATATATTACTCCTAATGAGGATAACTGGATTATATCATAGCTAATATGAGGGGACCCATGCATGGGATTAAATATTTAGGGGCTGCATCTGTCCATTAGTACTACAGGGGGCAGTTCTGGTGCAAATTTTTTGTTTCCCATCTATAGTTCTAAGTTGCACTCGAAAAAGGACAGGGATGCACTTTGCTTTATGTGGATGGGGAGTCTGTTCCATAGTAGCAGTATCCTCTGAGAAATATACCTGTCCCTCCAAACTATTCTGTTGATGCTGCAGAAGAGGTTTAGATTTCTTAGACCAAGTATTTCTGATGACATCTGACATGATGATGTGTAGTAAATCTATCAGTAATGGGTCAAAAGAAGCCTTGTATGCCAGACAGAGGTCACGTCTTAGCATCTGTATGATACAGAATATAGTGAGAGGGCTTTCAGTTGGTCCATGTAGGACATGTTGTTTAGGCCTTGTATATTTTTAGTAAGGTACTGCTGTGGGCATTCCAGTTGCTGCATGTGTGTGAACAGATGCATGCCAAAGGGGGCATTATATTCAATGACCGGCCTAATGAGGGCTGAGTAGAGTGGGACAATGACATCCCTAGATCTAGGCACAATCTGTTTATAAGCTGTGCAATATAGAAGGACTTTCTTACAACAACAGGCAAACCTTTGTCAAAAGTTAGGTCACTGTCTGCATAAGTTCCCACATCCCAAACAACTGGGTCAACTCTTTGGGGCTTATTATCAATGTGGTGGTTCCCTAAGGTAGATAACTTCCCAAAGGATACAATAATGCATTTTTGGCACTTATTTTCAGACCATGATTTTAACACCAGTTATTTATTTGAGACAAACCTTCCAGCAGTGGGTGACATAGGGGTTTATTCCCAGTTTATGTAGCTTTTCTAATATGCCAGAGTGGGGAATTTTGTCAAAAGATTTTGCCAGGTAGAGGTATGTAGTGTGAACCATTTTGCCTTCATCTATTGTTTTGGTGACCTTTTCAAAAAAATCTACCAGGTTCAATAAACATGACCTACCCTTGATGAATCCAAACTGAGATGGATCTAGTGTTGCAGGTTCCTTATGTCCTGACTGATTAATTCCATGATAAGCCTTTCCATAGCTTTGCATATGAGGCTAATCAGACTTATGGGGATGTAAATGTCCAGGTCTGTGAAAGGTCCTCCCTCATGCAGGGGAATGACTGCAGCTGTACTTCATGCACTTGGTACAAAATCTGTACAGAGGCTGACATTTAGCAGTGTTGTTAGGGGTTTGGCTAAATCCTGCTTCATGATATTTAAGATGCATCCAGGGATATTATCAGTACCCATCAATGCAGTATTTTTAGCATTTGATAACACTTTTAGGACTTGGTCTTGTGTGATAGCTGGAAGTCAACTAACTTCAGGTATATCTCGAGGGACAGAATTGAGGGGAGAGAGGAGTAAAGTCAAAGATAAATTTATCAACCAATAGGTTAGCTATATCTCAGTCCCAGTGTAGCTAACATAGTTCACAACCAGCTTAGCATATTGCTGCATTGTGCTTTTGAAATTACCAACACAACTAAAAAATGCCTTGTGATTGTCTTTGGCTTAGGTAGCTATTTTAGCGTCAAACTTGGCTTGGATGGATTTTATTAAGCTCCTGAGTTTTTTATTTAAGTGACAAGGGCTCAAACATTCAGGAAATAAAACTTCTTACTTTCGGTTAAAATTCTTTTCCTTTTATCAGAAAGCTTGTTGACATTATAGTTCTTTTGTATGTTTAGGAAAAACTACCTTTTTTGAAACACAGTGCATGAAGACTCACTATTAGAAATGCAAGACTTGAAAAAGTGTGCCCCAGTGCTTTAACCATTAAACTGTGATTCAGATCCACTAATAGTGAATTTCTGAGCTCACTGTTATACTTTTTAAATTTGTACCCCTGCACTCTTCCTATTTATATATACTAACTCTGAAATAGTTGTAACTTGGAGTTGTGAGAATACTATGAGATACTAGAATCTCACAATTAGAATATGTATGTTCTTAAACGTTTACTGTTCTGAGGAGCACAGTTACAATCCTCAAACTTTCAACAGGAATTAGTACTCAGATTTTCTAGTTCAAGCAGTTATGCTCTGCATGTAAACAAACCAGGAGAGTCAGTTAATATATGCATCACAGCATTCATACATTTTATGCTAGAAACGTTGTAAGAGTGGAAGTGCTAATCAAAAGCTCACAACGGTTCTCGCAAGTCTTCCTGAGTTAAAACTGGCAGCAGCTTCAACCAGAAAGAAAAATTGAAGCTGCAACTTGTCAATTCTTAAAAAATTTATTTTTGGCTAGGATAATCACCCCCATGCAACCCCAGTACCTTAACTCCGTGGCTGCAAAAGTGTAGAAAAGGGAAAAGACCACACACAGTAAATCATTACTGCTGCCCAAAAAGAAACTGCAAAGGTAGTGGTTTCCTATCACAAACAGCTATCTCTAAGTTAAATACTGAGAAATAGAAATCCACAAGTTTAAATTGTATCTGGTTTACAGTCGACAACATGTAGAGAAATGGCACACAACAGTGTCTTGCTAAATGTAGACTTCTGCCAGCAAAAACTGTGATGGGAGGCTACTGCCCTTGAGGAAGCAGCTTTGGGACTTCTTTACCTATACAGCAAACTAAGGCAAAATCATACATTTATATGGCTGTAATGAAATGCAGAATATAAGATTTTGGTTTCCATTAGGTATGACCTTCTGTCCAGGTATAGGTTTAAACCATAAACTTGTTGAAATGTATGAAGTATATTTATCTGCTTTATTTATCTATCATTTAGGATCTTGCTCCATTTGAACACAAATTATGCTAATGTTTAAAAGTTTCTCTTTCTAATACAGCAAACAAATAAAATCTGCTATACAATGTAAGGAAATATTAATGAAAAGAACACAATTGAACATACGAAGGTCCTGAAGAGCAGAGATAATTTAGGGCTTTCAAGAATTATTACTGCCGTAATCACTTTGACATTTATGTGCTTTTCTTTGTCGAGTTTGTTCCACAGACCTTACACATGCACATCTTTGGAAACTGCTCCCCACACCAAGTTTGAAGCGTCTGTTTTGACAGACTGATGAGGATGTGAAAGGGAGAATGGAACACCTGATCTGTGAGAGAACTGGTCTATCTACCATAAAACTTCCCTCCTTACAAACCCCAGTTTAGGGATGTGAAAAGATAAGGGGTATATATGCTGAGTTTAGACTGACCTGAGGTACCACTGGATTGTTTGCATGTGAAGTCTGGTCAAGGGAATCCATAGAATTTATGTACCCCAGAATCCTCAGAAATTCACCAGCAAATACCTGGTTTTGATTGGAAAAACTCAGAAAGAACTTTTGGAATATCTCTACTTTGACTGGAGGGAGAAAGACTCTTCTCAGGGCAGAGTCTAACAGATAACCAAGAAAAAAATGTTGTGGGAAAGGATGAGAGAAGATTTTCTTAAGTTGACTTGAAAAGTCAGACTGAATAGAAGATTCTGAACACTTGCTAAGGACCCCTAACAACTGGAAAAAGACCCTGCAAATATAAGACAATTGTCCAAGTATTAAAAAATGTGAATGCCTTGAAGTCTGCGGTAAGCAGTTACTGGAACCAGGCACTTTGTAACACCCTTAGAGTAGCAGATAATTCAAAAGGTCAGTCAGAGAACTGATAATGTGAGCCAGATACAGAAAATCTTACGAATCACCTGAAATGCTTGCCAATAGGAATTTGGTGGTAAGCATATTTTAAGTCTAGCTTTACCATGAAAGCTAGTAAGAAGACGAGAAAGGATAACATTTTGAACTTTGGGACCTTGACAAAAATATTGAGAAAGGAAAGGTCTAGCACAGGTCACCAAGTCCATTCTTTCTTTGACATCAGAAATATCCTTGTATAAAACTCTTTGCCTTTTGGTAGTCAGGCATTGTTTCTATGATTCCCTGAGATAAAAAGAAGTTATGTACCTACCATAACGTTCCATGTTAGTTGTCTTCATCTCGCCTTCTTTCTTGCTGGTTGGGATCGGAGCCGATCCTTGGCTCCGTCTCGGCCATCTTCTATAGCTCGAGAGCTGTTTACTGGCTCGAGGCAGCCCCTTATCCCATGATGCCTAGCGATAGCTACCCAGATCTTGTTTGAAATAGCTAACTCCAGACATAGCCAGAGAATAAACCTGTCCAAATAAAAAGGTTGAGCATACCTGTCATATTCTCCAAGTCAGCAGAGGAAACAACCCATAGAACACTCAGCCAGTGAAATCAGAATTCCTCTTGGTCCAATAGGACAGGGGGACGGAGGGTGGGACACAAGAAAGAAGGTGAGATGAAGACAACTAACATGGAACGTTATGGTAGGTACATAACTTCTTTATGTTAACTTGTCTATCTTGCCTTCGTTCTTGCTGGTTGGGACAGTGTCCCTAGCACCTATGGTCCTGGGTGGCTCATTGGAACAGACTCTTCAGAACAGTGGAACCAAAGGCAGCTCTGCTCCTGGAGACCATATCTAGCTTGCAATGAGAAAGAAATGTATGAGGATTTGCCCACGTAGCAGCTGCGCAGATAGAATCCAAGGGCAACCTAGATTGGAAGGCTACAGAGGTGGCCAAGGCCATAGTAGAACGATCTTTCAGTTTAATAGGTAACTCTTTGTGTCTTAATTGATAAATGAAAGTAATAGTGTGAGACAACCACCTGGATAAGGTTACCTTGGAAACTGGGAGACCTTGTTTGCCTAGAGCATAAGAAATGAATAGTTTGTCTGACTTCCTTATCTCCTTAGTCCTGTGCGGGTAAAAACGCAATTGTCTATGAACGTCCAATTGGTGTAATTTGTATTCTGCCTTGTTGGTGTGGTTAGGGAAAAACACAGGAAGGTCTATAGATTGGTTCAAATTATTTTCTGAGCAGACTTTTGGAAAAAACAAAGAATTAGTGGTATATTCTCCTAGGATAGGGCTCTGCCTCGAGTCTGCCAGCAGAGTGCCACAACCCTATCTTATTTTTCTCCTGCCCACCTTTTTAACCTGTGCCCATTTTTCTAGTACCCTTACAAACTAGGGTAGTAATTCCTAACCAAGGCCACTAGATGGCAGTATAGGACTTTCTTTATTCCCTATTCGGAATTCCCTCACATAGAGAAACATTCTAGCTAGGTTCTTGTAATTATTCCCTCGTAGTGTTATTGTTCCCTCCTGAGGCTTTCTCCTTACCCCTGCTCTCCCAAACCCACTAAAATTAAGGAACATTTTTTTCTACTCAGTTCTCTCATCATACAACTAGTTTAGCCTACATTACCTGATTAGCCCCTCCTGCCCTCCCCACTTTGACCCCCGTATTTCTAGTAATTCTTTATCTCTCCAATACTTTAACTCTGTCTGCACCCTCTTAATTCCCTATAAGTCTCTCTGTTCTACCTATATACATCCTACTAATTCCTTCTCTAGGATAGCTTACCTGACCCTGGGAGTAATCCCAAACAAACTGAATGATTGTCTTTTTTCTTCTGGCTCTCCTTCTCCTTTGTTCTACCCGCTCCGTTTGCCCTGCGGGCTCACTCCGCTCCCCTACCCTAACCCCAATTCCCACCCACCCCCAGGGGTCCTACACTTATAGCTCAATAGCCCTACCCCCTACTCCATCCACCTATAACTATACCCTTATAATTAAGGCATTTTTGCAACTCTGCCCACTCTTTAATATTCCTATCTGTTCCTCCTCTAAATAACTCCCTCTTTTAAATCAAATACTCACCATTAACTACCCACCATTATACCTATCTACTCACTCTCTCTTTGTATTCACCTTCACTCACTATGTATAACCCACACATTTCTAAAAATAACATCCTACTCTCCTCCTTCCTACTCCTAAACACTCTTCTCATTGCTTACTCCCTTACCTTCTATGAAAACACAAACTTATCTGAATCTCAACTAGCACTAAAACAAATTACTTTACACTCTCACTACATCTCACAACCACACATCAATATAACTTCATCATCTTCCTACCGCATGCCTCATTACCATAGATCAACTCATATCAAATTTTTTCTTAACAAGAAACCTTTTTCAATTTCTTCCAAACTTTCCAAATACCTACATAGCCACCAGCAGCTATTATTCCTATATGGCGACATTCATCCCAATCCAGGCCCAAATAATCACCACCCTACCATCCCCATAGTAAACCAAGCTAATTCTATAATTCCTACCCCCAATCAGAACTCTCTCCATATAGCCCACCTAAATATTCGCAGCCTAAACAATAAAACAACACAAATGCATGCCCTTCTTGACCTATATTCCTTCGATATCCTTTGTCTAACTGAAACCTGGCTAAAAGCAGATACCAAGGATAATGACATACTACCTCCAGGATATAACATCATTAGACTTGACCGACACACCAAAAAGGGCGGAGGTGTAGCTATACTTTACAAAACGGAACTACTGGTTACCTTACTAGATACAAAACCACCCTTACAAAACAATAGTGAAATCTTAATCTCCAAACTACAAATTAATACTTATAAATCCATTTATATAATTTGTTGTTATATACTCCCAGGTAACAATATTAATACCCTTGAAAACTTACTGTACTGGCTCTCAAACTCCTTCCCTCAGGAAACTATACTTCTAGGTGACTTTAATATCGATTGGAATTCTTGCATCTCCCAAAAACCCATCTCTCACATAAACCTCTATGGCTTTATACAAACCATTACTGTCCCCACTCGAATAAACAAAACCAGCTCCAAACAAAGTACCCTAGACTGGATTTTAGTTAATAGCAACCCTATGATTTATACTACAGGTACACTACCTGATAATATCAGTGACCATTTAACCACTTTTATCACCAGGCAAAACAGCCCTATCTCCAATAATACTCAAGTTAGAACTACCAGGAACAAAAGCAATTTCAAACAAACTAACTTCCAGTTAGAACTCAAAGCTTGTAATTGGTCTCCCCTAAAATACTTACCTCTCGATGAAGCAGTCTCATACTTTAACAACAAATTCCTTCAAATCCTCAACCTCCATGCCCCTACTAGATTAATTAAAACCGAAGCAAAGCCTGCTCCTTGGCTAACAAGAGAAACCAAACAAAACATGTTACATAGAAATAGAACCTGGGCCAAATGGCGTAGTACTAAAAACCCATCAGACCACCAAACCTTTAAACAACTGAGGAATGCAACAAAGAAACTTATATTCCTTGATAAAAAAAATTATTATTGGAATTTCCAACATACCCAACACCAAAACCCCCAGAAATTCTGGTCAAGTATCAATAAACTACTACATCCAGGTAACTCTAAAACACCCACTCCTTCTAACCTCACTCAGAACATGCCTAATAAAATTGCTGATACTTTCAACAAATTTTTCTCAGACACTGTCACCTCTCTTGCTTCAACTTTATCTCCACAGTCCACGCAAGCACCTTATTCCCTCAACAAAAATCCCCCCTCTTTCAAACTGCAACCAGTTTCAACAGATCTTATCTTTACTCTTCTTACAAAACTCAAACCATGTACCCCCTCAGCTGACCTTCTCCCAGCTGAATACCTACAAATTGCAGCCAAAGTAATTGCCCTTCCTGTCTCCATATTAATTAATCGAACCATAACTGAAGGCTTTATTCCAACCCTCTGGAAAGTTTCTCATATCATTCCTCTACATAAGGGAGGTAACTCTTTCCAGCTCTCCAACTTCCGTCCCATAGCCTTACTTTCTCCATTAGCTAAAATCTTGGAAAGATGTATACATCGTCAACTACTTGACCATCTTCTCCAAAACAATCTTCTAGCAGACTGCCAACACGGTTTCAGACCCTATCACAGCACTACTACAGCACTCTTGTCATTCACAGACCATATGACCATATTAATAAAAATCGGAACAACAACCTGCTGTCCTCAGCGCTATTCTTAGACCTCTCTAAGGCCTTTGATATGGTCAACCATTCCCTCTTACTAAACATCCTCAAATCATTTGCCTTGGACAGTCAAGCTATCCAGTGGTTTAATTCCTACTTAGAAAATAGACAACAAGCAGTTATTTGGGATAATCACATTTCATCTCTTCTTCCCATCACATTAGGAGTGCCACAAGGCTCAATACTGGGACCTCTCCTCTTTTCTATTTTTATTAACAATCTAAATATGTCCCTTCCTCAATCCATACGTATACAATATGCCGATGACTCAACACTGATATGTTCAGCATCCTCCCCAATTAAGCTTCAGACCACTACACAACAAGTCTTCACAGCAGCAGAAAACTGGTTCTTTCAGCATTGCCTATTACTGAATCCCAAAAAGACTAAATTATTACTTTTTACACCATCACAGAAATCTTCGACCTTTACCTTCAATATAATTTCTAACAATGGCACAATAATATCCCCTGACTGTACTACCAAACTTTTAGGTGTCACAATAGACCATAATCTCAACTTCGATGCCCATATTAACTTAACCATCAAGTCAGTCAATAGAAAACTTGGATCTCTCTACAGACTCAAACCCTTCCTTACTACCTCAGCCAGTAGGACTACAGCACAAATGCACCTACTCTCTACCCTTCTTTATGTCTTACTTATTTTTACAAACTTATCAAAATCTAATTTCAATAAACTAGCAATATCATATAATAATATTACAAGATTTGCCACAGGAGCCTCTTTTCGAACCCATCATTGCTCAAATCTTAAACAACTAGGCTGGCTGGAATTACAAAATCAAATACGACTACAGCAACTTACCATCACCCACAAAATCTTCTATCAACCTTCTAATACCACAATACTTAGTACCCTTATTTCTCCTTATAAAAATCTATCTTCCTTGCGCTCCGCCACAAAGCTACTAGCAGCACCCTATAAATCCAACAACAAAGCTGGGGACTGTTTGTTCTCCAACTGTATTGGATCTATCTGGAACAAGCTTCCAAGTGAACTCACTGCTATTACTTCTGTACCCACTTTCAAGAAGCACCTAAAAACTTTGCTTAACTCTCAATGGCTCTGTCCTTGTACAAACCCTGACTAAACTTTTATTCCCTCTTCCTTTTTTTCAACCCCTTAAACCTTTTCTAGGTTCTTTTAGTATTTTTGTTTGTACCTTCAAGAGGCAGCTAAAAACTGTGCTTAATTACCAACATCTCTGCCTGTACAAACCCTGACTGAACTTTCTATTCCCTCAACCTCTTTTCACCCTTAAAAAAAAAAAAAAAAAAAAAAAATTTCTTGCATTTTTATTTCAAGTATTGCAAAGTATTTTTCTTGGTAATGCTTATTTACCAGTTTTTTTTTTTGTAACACCTTCCTTTTGTATAATATTTCTGATTTGAACGTATAACAACTCTTGATTATATAAACCCATCTTTTTGTGGAGCTTTTCTCCCCGGGCCTCTACTGAAAATGGACATATATCCAGCTAGACTAACCCGGTCAACAAATGTAAAATAAAATAAAATAAAAAAAATAAATAAAATTAGTCCTCAGAGCAACCCTGTCCTTATGAAAAACCAAATATGGAGGATGAACACATAGTGCCTGAAGTTCAGAGACACGTCTGGCTGAAATAATGGCTACCAGAAAGAGTGTCTTCCAAGATAGAAACTTAATGGAGCAGGACACTGCTGGTTCAAAAGGGGGCAGAGTTAAGGAAGTTAGTACCAAATTAAGGTCCCAAAGAGAAGGGGGATCTCTCACTGGAGGCCTAAGGAGAGAGGTCCCTTTCAAAAAGGCTTTACAGAGCTTGTGAGACATAATATTTGAATTTGAAAAACCAACATGAAAGTTAGAAATGGCCACTAATTGAATCCTAATTGTAGCAGAAGCGGACCCAGAATGAAAAAGCTGTGCTAGGAATTCCAGAATTTCATGGACTGGGGCTGAAAAGGGATCTATGTTCCTAGTCTCTGCCCAACAAGAAAAACATTTCCATTTACTAGCATAAGTTTTTCTGGTTGTGAACTTGTGAAAGGAGACAATAATCTCACGCACCGCCGGGGAAATGATGGGAAGCCTGGCTAAGGTAGGAAGTGGAGCAACCAAGCTGTGAGCTGGAGAGTTTGGAGGAATTGAGGCAACCCACCTGATTGATGAATCACTAGGTCTGGAATCGGATCCAGAGTCCAAGGCTGATCGAGAAGGTAATGGTGGAGGAATGGGAATCATATCTGTCGAGGCCAGTAGGGGGCAATGAGGATCATTTTGCAACCCAACGTTATTGCTTTCTGTATGAGTTTTGGAATCAGGGGAAACAGAGGAAATGCATAAAGAAGTCTCTGAGGCCAATCGTGGACTAGAGCGTCTCTGGGTGAATGACCTGGAAGCGGAAGAAGGGAGAAGTAGTTGCTGCATTTGCTGTTGAAGGGGGTGGCAAAGATGTTGCATCAAGGCTGTCCCCATTTGCAGAAAATAAGATCCACAACTTCCTGATTCAGAGACCACTCATGAGGCATGAGGATAGCTCTGCTGAGCCTGTCCATTATGACGTTGGCCCTCCCAGGGATGTGTGTCACAATCAGAAAATGTTGGGAGGAAATCATCCACTGCCGCAGTCTGAGTGCTTCTCGACACAGGGGGTAGGACCTGGTTCCTCCCTGCTTTTTGATGTACCACACCACTGACATGTTGTCTGTTTGAATTGCGATGATCCCAGAAGGAAGAGAGTCCCGAACAGCTTGCAACGCTAGGAGCATGGCTCTCATTTCTAGGACGTTTATGTGCAGATGGTACTCGTGAGGCTGCCAAGTGCCTTGGACTGTCCTGCCCTGATAATGCCCCCCCACCCTATCAGGGAGGCGTCTGTGGTCACTGTGGCTACCAGAGGGGGCTGAATGAAGGGTCTGCCCTGAGTCACTAGTGGGGAGACCATCCACCAGGAAAGGTGCCTTTTGCATGCTTCCATAATCATGATCATGTGAGACATGGGCAGCTGTTGGAAAGACCACTGTGTGAACAGAAGCCACTGAAGGATCCTCATGTGAAAGCAAGCCAGTGGGAATAAAAGAATGGCTGCTGCCATGGAACCCAGAGTTTGAAGGACAAACTTGACTTGGATTCTTTTGCTCTGCATCAGAATTTGTACTTGCTGATGAATTGTAGACACCCTGTCTAGTGGTAGTCTTGCGAACATGTTCCTTGTGTTTAAGTCTGCTCGTATGTAGGTGATAGATTGACAGGGCAACAAGGCAGATTTTTTGAAATTTATTGTAATGCCTAGCTGGGAGCAGATTGTGATTGTGTAGTCCCTGGCCTGTAGAAGTTGATGCCTGGTAGTAGCAGTGAAGAGCCAGTCATCTAGATATGGAAACACCTGGAATCCTTGACGTCTCAGGTGAGCTGTGACCACTGCCATACATTTGGTGAACACCCTGGGGGCTGTGGTGAGACCAAAGGGCAGAGCTCTGAACTGGTAATGACTGGCTCCCAGCCGGAAGCAAAGAAATCTCCTGGAGCGCCTGTCCATTTTGATATGGTAGTACGCGTCCTGAAGATCTATCAAGCACATCCAATTGTCCTGACCCAGAAAGGGTAGAATGGACTGTAGCATGACCATCTGAAACTTTGTTCTTTGTACAGACCTGTTTAGTCTGCTGAGATCCAGAATTGGTCTCCAGTCCCCTGTCTTTTTTGGTACTAAAAAGAACCTTGAGTAAGTTCCGGATCCATGCTGGTCTGCCGGGACTTCTTGGATGACTCTTTTTTCTAGCAGTTTTGAAACTTCTATGACTGCTTGGTTCTTCAGATTGGGTGGAACATCTGGAAGGGATTTCCTTGACTGCAAGGGGGTTGACAGAAGGGAATTTTGTAACCTCCAGATATAATGGACCGTACCCATTTGTCTTGTGTTAAATTTTGTCAGGATTTTGGGTACAGTGAAAGTCTTCCCCTGACTGCCTCCAGAGGTGAGCATCCAGGCAACCCTTCAGGGATGCTGAAAGGGCTTATCAGAGAAAGATTCTGTGTTGCCCTGGTTCTGCGGACCCCCTCTGCCATGAGGGCGGCGTCTGTTGTTATTGTTTCCCCCTCTGCCCCTGGAGGAAAAATCACTATGTGTGTCAGGCAAAGCTCCTTGGGATTTTTGGAACCACATTTTGCCACTCTTCTGACCTTTGGGATATGGTCTAGAAGGAGTGGAAAAATGGACTCCTACGGCAAAGGGAGTCTTGCCTTCTTGCTCACACCTAGTCAAAGTGTCTTTCACCTGTGGTCCAAAAAGAATGGAACCATCAAAGGGGGTGTTGCTGAATGACGCTCGAAAGGGTTCCGCAAAATTGCACAGTCGCATCCATGCATGCCTCCTAAGGGCTACACCCGTACCTGCGGCTATACTCGCACCATCGGCTGCATAGGAAATGAGCCTCATGGAGGAGTTGACTATAGAATTAAGATTCGACAGCTGGGAAGCTACTTTAGCTTGAGCCCCCTCAGCTGATGGATCTTGAAGTGTATCTCCGAGCTCTTTAAGGAGATCTCTCTGAAGCCAGGTAAAATGGCATAAATAGTTCAGTGACCTCATAGAGAAGGTCGCTAAAGCAAACATTTGCTTCCTGTATCTGTCCATAGTCCTACACTCCTTGTTAGGAGGATGGACAGACGAAGAGGTCTCCGCTAACTCTTTTTTGGTGGCTGCTGTTACCACCATGGGATCAACAGGGACACCTTTGGTAAGGAACTGCTTATCATGGGGTGCTGAGATGAACTTGCCAGGTCTCCTTGGAGTTGGTTCCACTGTATCCAGAGCTGACCAAGCCTTTCGAGCCACCACTGCCATAAGTGGATCGAAAGGCGGAGATACCCAGGAGGTGGAAGGTCAGGAACCAGAAAGAGGACTATTTCTAATCGTAAGAAAGTTCTATAAAAAACTTATATGAGCCTGAGCCATAAAAATGACACCTCACAGCTGAAGCGGCAAATGAGATCTGGCTAGCTATCACTAGGCATCATGGGATAAGGGGTAGCCTCGAGCTAGTAAACAGCTCTCGAGCTATAGAAGATGGCCGAGTCGGAGCCGAGGATCCCAACCAGCAAGAACTAAGGTGAGATAGACAACTTAACATCATATGTTCCATAACTGGAGGAAACAGGGATAACTGGTTGCCTGGGCAAGGAGGAATCCCATGGAGGGGAAGGGGAACCCCTATTGCCAAGTGTACCCCTGTTGAATAACTTTGGGAACCCATTTGTTCAAAACAATCTGGTGTCACATAGGATGATACAGACTCAGAGAGAGGGGGAGAGATTGCCAGAGTGAGAGCCAGAAGAAGCCAGTTGTCATACTGACTTTTTAGATTATCCATCAAATTTTGAGGCTTTCCTTTTCTTTCTGAGGCATCCTTTCAATTGGCTATTAAAATCTTGTTTGGATGCACCTTGCTGCAAGAATTGCTTTTTTGAAAAAGGAAGCTGAGGTGGAGGGAAAATTTGTATTTATTTTTTTTAAACATAGAAACATCTTTACTGAATTATCTCTTATGCCATAGGCAATTGTACATTTATATAAATGAAAACAAACCATATTGACATATTTTCAGTTGAAAGCATTATACATCACATAAAATCTTCTATAGAGTCACTGTCAATCAAACATCACATAACTCATTCATTTTCCCACCTTCCCGTAAACCGCATTCCTCCTCCTCCAACACATCATTCTGTATGTATTGTTCCCACAATTCCCATATTTTTTCTCTGTAATTTCTTCATATCCTTTTTTAAAGATCCCACTTCCAGTTCTTCTGTCTCTGTTACTATATTCACTACTTCAAATATGGTTGGTTTAGACTTTGATTTCTATTTTATAGCAATTGATTTTTTGACAGCCACCAGAATTAAATTCAGCACTATGTCTAGCAATTCAAATCCTGTATCACAGCTCAAAAAAATAAATATATATGCTCACTCAGTACTTCTGACAAAGTAGTCTGAAGGGAATTTTTAAAGTCTGCCATCTTATTACATTTCCAGAAAATATGTTCCGTTACTTCTTTCTCCTCCATCACACCTCCAACATCGGCAATCAACCTGAGGAAATTTTTTGGGAGTCTGTTTAGGATATAATAATAACTATGCAAACACTTCCAAGTAAAAATCCTAAATGTTGCATGTTTGTGAGCCATACATATGTCGTCCTATTGTTTCTTTGTGCACTGCTTATCCAATTTCTCTTCCCAATCCTTTCTAATCTCCTCTGATTGATTCCTATAGTTATCACGCAATTATATAACCTACTAATTTTCACCTTTTTTAAAAGCAGCTTCTGTTCTATATTCAACTAAAAACTCTACCAGTACTGGTCTTTCATTTAAGATCCTCCTATTCCTTTCTCTTTGTGTATAGTCTAATATCAATCCTTGAAAAGTAAGGCAGTCCCTAGCCTGAAGTCCAAATGTATTCTTGGCCTGTTCTCATTCTATTATCTTTCTCTTGCTAATTATTTGCTCCCATTACATGGGTTCATTTGCCAGTTTTAACCAGACTGTGTATTCATTATTCAAATGTGGGCTCATTTATCTCACAGCTCAAAGCACCCTACTGGATGGCGCATTAGTGCAGCAGTAGAGTTGTCACCTGACAGCAAGAGGTTCTCCAGTTCGATTCTCGGCTGGAGTGCCTTCTGTGTGGAGTCTGCATGTCTTCCTTGTGATCATGTGGGTCTCCTCCATGTGCTCTGGTTTCTTCCCATGTTACAAAGACATGCGTCTGGAATGTTTTTCCCCAAGCCTCCTCTGAAAATTGGCTTTGTTCCAAGTCGGACTTTCCTGGTTAACAAATGTTAATTAAAAAAAATAAATAAATATAACTGATGGTCTCTACATGATAACAGTTCTTTGCAAACTTAGCCATCTTGGCCACCAATTTCTTTATATTTACTTTCCCCATTCCAGTTTTCTGCCTGATATAATCATGTCTTTGTATTTCTTTCCTTACCCTTATATATTAGTTCTATGATTAGGAGACACTCCCCTGAAGTGCACAAGCATAAAAAAATTGATGCCTGCATTTTGAAAACAAAATTACTTGAAATAAATAAATAAAAGCACTGCACTACCACATGATCAAAAAAGCAACATTTCTTTTTCCAGTCACTTAACCTTAACAATAACTTCAAACCAAAAATAGAGAAGAAAGGTGCCACAAAGAGCAAAGCTCCAACTACAAAAACTGTCAAAATGAAGCACCTGGAACCGCAGTAAGTGACTAAAAGCACCCAACTTTAATAAATACACAAAAAAATAAAACGCTTAACTTTCTCACCACGTTTTTCGTTCCAAATGGAACTTCCTCAGATAATGCATGATAACATTTAAACAGTCTCATAAATACTCACTCAAAACTTAATTAACCAATCAATGTCCAAATTGGTTAATCAATATCCAAATCTCATAAATATTCATCAAAAGTTAAAATCACATGAAAATCACATAAAATTGAACAATTACTTTAACATAAAACTATATTCATATAAAAAAAATCTACATTCACGATAAAACATATATATATATATATATATATATATATATATACTCAATATGACCTGATCTGATGTTAAAAACAAAAATATACATATAGTTCAAACAACCACATAACACAGAACTATTATAACACCTACTACTGTTTTAGATCAAGCGGAAACATAAAAAAGTATTATAGCACTTTCTAGTGGGTCAATGGATACATTTCTCCTAAGGAGAAACCATATAAATATAAGTAGATGCGAGCACTAAACCTATAACAATTCCTATCAAAAACAGACAGGTGAACAAAATACAAAAAAAATTACTATTCATTTGTTGAGTAAAAACAGGGAAAAAAGACATTTTTTTTTGGTGAAGTATCACAACCTAGCAGACCTTAACTTCAATACTGGAACCATGGAAATGTGTTCAATAAGCCCTGGTGGTCTGCAGGCTTCTAAAACCAACTGCCAAAAGACCTCTCTTACCTCTATTTTGTTTTCCCAATCCCCTCCCCTAATGTCCTGTGGAATGTGTTCAAGAACAAAGAACATAAACAAAGCATCTTTACATACTTTGGTATGTTTAAACAAAGCGTTATTAATGTCCTGCTTACGGATGTCATACATATGCTCATATATCCTTTTTCTCAATGCTCTCTTCGTTTTCCCCACATAAAAGGAGGAGCATTTTTTACAAACTGCCAGGTATATAACACCCTTAGTATCACAATTAGCAAAAGATTTACTTATCAAAAATCTCTCTCTACCATATAGGTATAGATTTTCCCCATTAAATACATGACAACATTGTGAACACTTTCCACATTTGTATGCACCTTTCCTTCTCATGTTTTCTCTGCTTATCCCTAAGTTATTTTCTAGTATGTTTTTAACATTTCTATCCTATAAGTGAAAATAAATGGCTGCTTGAAGATAGTACTTAAATCTGAAAATTTGGAAAACATATTCCAATTTTTGGAGACTATTTTCTTAATCAAACCTGAATCACTGTTAAAATTCAAAATAAAAGCACTACTAAAACTATTATCATCCTTCCCTCTCTCCGATACCTATTGCCTTCACCCCATTCTCCCTATCTGTTTCCAGAACAGGACAAAATCTATCTGACCTCCCCACCTTAACTTCTCCCATTGTCTATCATTTTGTCTGGATATTTTCTTTCCAAAAACATATGTTTTAACTTCAAACATTCATTCTCAAAATCTTCCACCTTAGTAGTCATTCTGGATATTCTTATAAATTGTCCCTTCACTAAATTTCTTTTTTGTTTATATGGGTGAGCTCTAATATAATACAGATACGGATTGGAGAATGTATCTTTTCTGTATACCCTAGATCCAAATGTCTCATTGTTGTATTCTTTGTAAATAGTGACATCTAAATAATTCAGAGTATTTCTTGTAATATTGTGTGTAAAGTTGTTAATTTCTCTCCACTCTCAGTCCAAAAGAAACACAAATCATCAAGGTACCTCTTATAAAGGCACCGACAATTCTTGAATGGTGAATTAAGTAAATATTTCTTCTCTCAGGTGTTTAAAACTATGTTAGCATAACTGGGGGCACAACATGCCCCCATAGTGACACCTTTTACTTGTTTAAAAAATTCCCCCTCAAAAATAACAAAATTGTTATTGAAAACTATCTCAAGCAGTTCCATAATAACCCTAATTTCCTTCCAATCAAAATTTTTAACTTCCAATAAGGCGTCCAAAAACCATTCCATCCTGATATTGTGGGGGATCACAGAAAACAAATCTAATATATCTACCGTAACAAAAATAATATTATGATTAAATATATTAGGATTTATACTTCTTCAGAGATCCCATGAGTCCTTTAAAAACCCATCCTGCCCCATCCAAACTCTTTTGATTTTTGAGTCAATAAACTTAGCTAAGGAATAGCTTAGAACCATTAACAGAGACAATCAGTCTCAAGGGGGGGGGGGGTCTTGAATATTGTTATGTACTTTAACTATACCAGATATACTAGGAATAACTGACTTATCAATAACCAAATATTTATATGTTTGTCTATCAATTAAATCATCATAAAACAATTCTATTAACGCAAAATCTATCTTAGAATGAGCAATATTGTCTTTCTTGATGGAAACTCTGTTTTATTTCTCATCATCTCCTAAAAGTTCTTCCAGTATGGCCACATAAGATATAATGTGAGAGTGTTCAATCTCACCTTTGTTCTTACACATGGGTTCGGAGCCGATCCTTGGCTCCGTGCCGGCCGACTGCAAGCTCTGCATCGAGAAGAAGCTCGAGGACATCTAATACCCACAATCCCCCTCTGCCTTTACCTCAGATCTAGTTTGCCGCTGCTGCATACGCATCGCTGGAGGCTAGCTCGAGGCTTTTTACAGATAAGATTTTATCTATTTTGGTTAAATCTTCAAAAACTTCTTTAAGATCTAGTCATTGAAAGTTAGTGTACGGTGTGTGAGTAGAACAGAATTCTCGGTACCATTAGATTAGTTTAACTTAGTTTAACTAACTGGTATAGAGTTTTTCGGGGCCTACCACCCCTACTTGGATAACTTTTGACAAAAATTTTTGTAGTCTTGCTTTCTTAAGCAAGTGACAATCGGACTTACAAAATACCGGATTTGACATTTGTTACCTGGATTTACTATTACTGGACTGGACTGTCTCTTTCTCTTTTATTATGTCTGAGAAAATAAAATCTGGCTTCAAACGTTGTCAGTGTGACCAAAAGATGTCGGTCACAGACAACCACAGTTCCTGTGTCTACTGTCTTGGCCCTCTCCACTTACAAGAGGACTGTTCTATTTGTCACTCTTTTAGTGGGAGGGTCATGACAGATAGGCGCAGGAAACTGATGGATAGAGGATTGTTGAAACCCTCTTTCCAGGAGGCTCTGGATGCTTCAGACCAGGCATCCAAGTCTTCGAAGGGGTCGAAGACGTCGGAGCCCAAGTCATCGGCTCCGAGCTCTTCGGGTATAGTTAGATCACCGGTTCCACAGACTTCGGGGCCGAGTGTTCAACTGTTGGCAGTTTCCGAGCCTCGAGTCTTGGAACCGGTGACGGAGCTCCCTCCACCGACTCTGCTGAGGTCGGCTCCGTCTTCGATCCCTTCGACTCGTTCTTCCAGGCCCCTTTCCGACACCGATGTGGACCGTGTGGTGCAGAAACTGATGGAGCATACGGCCCTATCCAAGCTTATCTCGGTCTCCTCTCAGTTGATGTCGAGACTTGAAGGCCTGCCACTATCTCCATCTGTTCCTCCTCTGAGACCTGTCCAGTCTTCGGAGCCGGAAGAAGCTGAACTGATGATTGTGGAGCCCTCGGTGCCAGAACCGTCTTTTTCTCGGTCGGCACCGTTCACCTCGACTCCATCCGATCCGGTACTGGAGTCTCGGGGCGAAGATCCGTCCTTGGTTCCGGGACCGAGTCGGACCGATGTTTCGGTTCCGACGCTCCCTCTCGGGGCCTCGGCACGGATCGACTCGGTTCCGTCCTCGGGTCGGTGCCTTCGGCTCCTGTTTCGGGATTCTTCCCATTTCTTCGAACCGGGAGATACCTCGACTCGGGACCCGGGGCCTTCGACCTCATGAGGAAGGTGTTGTCTACCCAGACAACCACATCAGCAGGTACAGCTTCTCCTCCCCACAAAGGACCGTTATCCTCCTCTGCACCCACGGCCACGTCCAAGCGTCGGGCACCAGTGTCTCAGCCACCCTGGAGGGTGCCCCCTCTTCCTCGGAGGCTTCTTCGGATGCTCCCCATGAAGAAGTCCCTAGGAAAAGACTGTGTAAGAGGAGACACTTGGATTCTCCACAAGAATCCTTGACATCTGATACTGACTTAGATGAGTCAGAAGGGTCCCGTAAGTCACCTTCAGAGGATGTCTCTTTTCTGACATCTTGGAGATCCTAAAACAGAGAGGTGACTGGCAAGCCCTCCCCCCTTCTGAGGATGAGTCAGTTTTGCTGAAGGCATTTGGTGCCCGCCCTTCCTCCTCCTGGGTCACTCCGCCCTTTGATGAGTTAATGGAATTAATTGCTCGAAGGGCGTGGGAGACTCCTGACACGGTGGAACCAGTCCCTAGGAAGCCAAATAAGTACATTACGGCACCACAGGACAAGGCTTACCTCACCAAAGGAGTTCCAGTAGACGCCATGGTGGTGGCAGCGGCCACGAAAAAGGAGATGTCGGAGTCTTCCTCATCTGTCCATCCGCCTAACAAAGATTCTAGGACCATGGACAGATACGGGAAGCGCATTTTCAGTTCAGCGGCTTTCTATGCGTTCCCTGAACTATTTGACTCATTTTACACGTTTACAGAGGGATCTAGTCAAAGAGTTGGGAGATACCCTCCAGGGTACTACAGATGCCGCTGTTTCAGAGAGTTACAGCGCATCTCAACACCCTTACGTCCATTGTAAACTCGTCCATGAGGCTGATATCCTATGCAGCCGAAGGATCGAGTAGGGCAGCGGCTTCAGCGATTGCTCTTCGTAGGCAATCCTGGATGCGCTTATGTTCGCTTATGAAGCCTTCAAGTCTTCCTTTACTAACGCCCCATTTGACGGAGCCACACTTTTGGCCCTAAAGTAAAGGAGACCCTTACCCGGTGTGAACAGGAGGGAAAGACTCTGTCTGCTGTCGGAGTCCATTTTTCCACCCCTTCCAGACCGTACCCCAAAGGGCAACGTGGTGGGAAAATGTGGTTTCGAAAACCCCAAGGATCTTTCCCAAACACACAGGGTGATGCCCCTCTAGAGGCAGAGGGGGCAGAGGTGGAAGACGCCGCCCTGGCGGCAGAGGGGTCCGCAAAACCAAGGTGACAGGGATAATCTCCTGGCAAACCTTTTCAGCACTCCTGAGAGGAGGCCCGACTGTCCTGCTCTGGAGGCAGTCGGGGGTCGCTTAGCTTTATACCCTCAGGCCTGGCAAAACCTCTCTTCAGACAATTGGGTAAAAAGCATAGTTACCAGAGGTTACAAAATCCCATTTCTATCCACACCCATTCCAAAGAAAAAACTCCCAGATGTACCACCCCATCTGCGAGACCCAGCAGCTACAGAAATTTCAAAGCTGCTAGAAAAAAAGAGTCATCCAACCAGTCCCAGCGGACCAAATAGGATTCGGAACTTACTCAAGGTTCTTTTTAGTTCCAAAGAAAATAGGGGACTGGAGGCCGATTCTGGACCTAAGCCATCTCAACACCTTTGTCAAGAAGGAAAAGTTCCGAATGGTCACGCTTCAATCGATCCTTCCATTCTTACGGAAGGACGACTGGATGTGCTCGATAGATCTGAAGGACGCATACTACCACATCAAAATGGCCAGGTCGTCCAGGGATCATTTGCGCTTCCGGCTGGGAGCCAGTCACTTTCAGTTTCGAGCCCTGCCCTTTGGTCTGACTACAGCCCCCAGGGTCTTCACCAAATGCATGGCAGTGGTAGCGTCTCATCTGAGGCGCCTAGGATTCCAGGTGTTTCCGTATCTGGACGACTGGCTCCTGTCTGCCACCACCAGGTGTCAACTGATACAAGCCAGGGATTACACCCTACAACTTTGTACACACCTTGGCATTTCAGTAAATTTCGAAAAATCGTTGCTACAGCCATCACAGCATATCTTATTCATAGGAGCGGAATTAGATACGCGTCATTTAGTTCTAAAACTTCCTACAGAAAGAATAGTAGCACTTCAATTCAACATTTCCCTTCTACTGTCGTCCAGAAAGTCCCCGGCAACAATTGTTCTGAAAGTTTTGGGTCTCATGGCAGCTTCTCTCATTGCGATACCATTGGGAAGACTGCACATGAGAGTGCTACAATGGCTTCTGTTTGCACAATGGTCATTCCAACAACTTCCACTGACTCACGAAATATTGATAACGAAAACATGCAAATCACACCTAATGTGGTGGTTACAGACTTGCAACCTATCCAGCGGAAGACCATTTGTGCTACCCGCACCGTCAGCGACGATAACCACGGACGCTTCCCTGATAGGGTGGGGGGGCATCTTTCAGGGACAGACAGTCCAAGGCGAATGGACCAATCTGGAGTACAATCTGCACATCAATGTTCTGGAGTTGAGGGCAGTGTTTTTGGCGTTGCAACACTTTGCTCCCCTTCTTCCTCCAGGGACCATTGCAGTTCAGACAGACAACATGTCCGTAGTCTGGTACATAAACAAGCAAGGGGGAACCAGGTCTTACCAACTATGCAGAGAGGCCATGAGAATTTGGCAATGGGCAGAGTCCACCGGTCGCTTTCTGATCGCAACGCACATCCCGGGGTCATCCAACGTCATAGCCGACAGGCTGAGCAGGGCAATACTACTGCCTCACGAGTGGTCCCTCAATCAGTCAGTTGCGAGAAGGATTTTTCGCAAATGGGGCCAGCCTACCTGCGATCTGTTTGCGTCTCCAATGAACGCCAAATGCAGGAGCTACTTTGCCCTATTACCCCTCCAGGGAAGTCCCCAGGGACGCGCTGGTGCACGATTGGCCCCCGGGTCTCCTATATGCTTTTCCTCCATTTCCCCTGATTGCAAAGTTTCTACAGAAAGCCAACAACCTTCAGAGGACTATTATTCTCATTGCTCCGTTCTGGCCTCGTCAAATTTGGTTCCCCTTTCTATTGCATCACCGCATTCGGGGACCTTGGATGCTGGACCCAGAGCCAGATCTACTGACTCACTCGTCAGGAGTTCCTCACCCATCTCTAGAATCTCTCCATCTAGCAGCTTGGCTGCTCCGCTTCCCTTTCTAGCCAGGTCGGTTCCACTTTCTTCGGCGGTTCAAGATATTTTAGTAGCTTCTCATAAAGTTTCCACTACTAAGACTTACACCAGTAAGTGGAAACGCTTTGTCTTTTGGGCGGAGTCACATCATTTGGACCCTGTTAGAGCTCCGTTAAACAAGGTTTTAGAGTTCTTGACTGAACTATTTCATGAAGGAGCTTCCCCGGCTACTTTAAGAGTACAGTTAGCTGCCATTTCTAACTTTCATGTAGAGGAATGTGGTGCGCCTATTATGGCTCACAGACTGTCTAAAGCCTTTTTAAAAGGTTCTTTTCATATCAGACCACCAGTCAGAAGTCCGACATCACCGTGGAATTTAAACCTGTTGCTCTCTAAATTGATGTTGCCACCCTTTGAACCAGCCTCAAGTTGCACATTGAAATTTTTGTCATGGAAAACTTTATTTCTAGTGGCCATTACATCTGCTAGACGAGTGTCTGAGCTTCAGGCCCTTTCTGTCAAGCATCCTTATTTAATATTTCATTCTGACAGAGTATCCCTACGCACTAATCCATCCTTTCTTCCCAAAGTTTGTTCTTCTAGTAATATTAATCAGTCCATTGAACTACCCACTTTCTTTAAGAACCACTCTAATAAATTGGAGTATATGTTGCACAAACTGGACGTCCATAGACAACTCAGATTTTATTTGGATAGAACAAAAGATCACAGGAAATCTGATCAACTATTTGTAGCCTTTGCTGACAGCAGAAAGGGTCTTGCAGTTACGAAACGAACTCTTTCTAAATGGCTAACTGACTGTATCACATATGTTTATGAAGCCTCTGATCAAACACTATCAACAAAACCCAAAGGACATTCAACCAGATCAGTTTCTACATCTTTGGCTCATGCAGCTCGCTACTAGACACTATTTGTGCGGCTGCTACTTGGGCTAAACCACATACATTTATATCTCATTACAAAGTGGACAGGGTTTCTAGGGATAGGGCAACCTTTGGTTCCACTGTGCTCAAGAACGTTCTCCCTTGAGTTCCTCAGGGTTATGGAGCTAGGGACGCTACCCATGTGTAAGAACAAAGGCGAGATTGAACACTCTCACATAAAGAAGTTATGTCCTTACCATAACGTTCCATGTGGAGTGTTCATCTCGCTTGGTTATTACACTCCCACCCTTCCCACCCTTAGGAAGAACGTTCGATTTGGTGTCTGGTCTGGAGTATTCTCCTTCTGCTGTTGCAGTATTAGTGTTACTATCATACCTTTGGTATGTTTGTATATATGTACTTTTATGTATATAGTTTGGATGTGTGCGTGCTTTATGTCTGGTTTGCTTGCAAACTAGATCTGAGGTAAAGGCAGAGGGGGATTGTGGGTATTAGATGTCCTCGAGCTTCTTCTCGATGCAGAGCTTGCAGTCGGCCGGCACGCAGCCGAGGATCGGCTCCGAACCCATGTGTAATAACCAAGGCAAGATGAACACTCCACATGGAACGTTATGGTAAGGACATAACTTCTTTTTATCCATAATGGCCATACCCCCACCTTTGCCTGGTCTCATTACTCTTGCATTCTTATTCTCACTCAATTCCTTAAATAACTGCCTTTCCTGCCATGACAGGTTTGGGAAAGTTTTAGATTTACTTAACCTATCTCTCAACTCTGTGTCAACTACTGTCTCAATTTTTTTTAATTGTGGGTGCAATGCAGGATTAAAAATACTTTACTTTCTTAATTCTTTATCAGTATTTTTATATTGTTCCATCTTTTCTCCTTCATATAGCAGCTCTAAATTATTTTTCCTAACAAATAGTTTAAGGTCTATTAAGACCTTACTAATATCACTCTTCTATAAAGGACAAATTTCAAACATTACATGAAAAGTTGAAAGTGCCTTTCATCTATTTCAAGGTTACTATAATTAAAAATATTATAATTCTGATAGGTGAAAACATTCTCATTATGTATTATAACATCTTGGCTAACTGTTGCTAACCTTGCATCTTCACAAACACTCACCCCCCCCATACTGATAATGACCTTTCGGTTTGTTCCTGATTCTCTCTGATCTTCTTAGTTAGGGAAACTCTAAAGGGTCATTAATGTCCAAATTAAAGGCTTCAGATTCAGAATAATTATTAATTATATTATTATTTTCGCTAATATTCCTATCAAACCTCCTTTCTTCTACCTCATTATAAAAATTCTGTGCTTCTACCATTTCATTATTGTATTTATCTTGATAGTTATTACCACTATTTTCATGTGTGTTACAATTATACCATTTTAGTCTATCACCACCCCATTTAGCCTTGGGATAGCATCTCTTCTCTTTATACTCTAACAAGTCCCTTTCAGTCTTTCTATTCTTACGTTTAGAAATGTACAAACATTTGTCATCTATTTTTATTTTTCTATTAAAATATTTATCCCTTTCCTTTTCCACTGTGAATAATAAATAATTTATTATTTTCTCATTAATTTATTCTAGTCTCTTAAACACATTTTCCATTTCCAGTTCATTATCCCTAATTATCACCTTCATAATGGAAAAAACACAAGTGTTAAAGATGTTAATCAAATCAATATGAATTTCTTCCCTAATATAATTAGGGTATTTGTATACTCTAAGTCCTTTAGGGACAATTTCTAAAGTAAGACATTTTTTCAAATATATATTATCCAGATTTAAAGTTTTATATTTCAGCATCAGGTCATATTAATGTTATCATTATATGTATTAACTCTCTCAGAAACAAAATAATTAACAGCATTTACATTATGCTCATTACAATGCAGCCATTCTTGCCATTTAAAGTCTCTGTGCTGTTCTTCTGTATTGCCAGCAGTATGAGTATCAGTTAAATCACCTGAATGTTGGCGACGGCCAACATAACTTTTCTCTTTAGGTCTCGCACCCAATTGGTGCTGTGAACCAGTGTCCAAAACAGTTTGTTCAGTTATTTACATTCTAAAAATCCTTGGGATACCAGTCGCAGATGCCACAGTATCTTGCTCGCCATTCTCCTCAAGTTCTAAGTCACGCCCATTTGTTTCTGGCATTCGTACATCTGAATCCACAAGCTGGACTCCCTCTTAGTTGCCAGGTAATGATATAGCAATAACCCATGCCTGGATGTGGGTAATGCTGGATTTACCCACGGTTGGCGTGGTTTGGTCACGAGGGTGAAGCCCGAGGGACCAAACAAAGCCAACCGTGGGTAAATCCAGCATTACCCACACCCAGCAGTGGGTTATTGCTATTATACAATGACATTATTTAAGAAAAAAAAAATTAATTTTCTTAAATAATGGCATTGTATAATGCCTCCTTGCTGCCCTTCTGCATCTGTCTGGTATTCTGCAGCAGTTCTGATGTACTGCGCATGCGTATGCCTATGCAGTACATCAGAGCTGTGGGCAAAAGCAATGGAGAAAACAAGATCTCCGTTGCTTTTTGCAAACTGTTTTGCTATGTTAAATGGGTTTAACATAACGAGACAGCTTTTTTTTAAAGCTGTCTCGCTATGTTAAACCCATTTAACATAGTGAAACAGTTTGTAAAAAGCAATGGAGAAAGCAAGATCTCCGTTGATTTTTACAAACTGTCTCGCTATGTTAAACTCTTTCAACATAGCGAGACAGCATTAAAAAAAGCAACGGGGAATGTCCGTTGCTTTTTTTAATGCTGTCTCGCTATGTTAAAAGAGTTTAACATAGCGAGACAGTGTGAAGCAACTGAGATCTTGCGTTCTCCGTTGCTGTAAAAAAAAAAAAGAGTTATAGTAATGGAAAAAGTCCGGGCGACCGGACCTTTTTCCATTACTATAACTCTGATTTACAACGTGCATGCTGATCAATCAGCATGCACGTTTTCTGAATATTAATGGGGGGTCGTTGTATAGTAGCATTTTGTTAACAGTAAGCAATTGTGAAACGCTGCTGTTTAACAGCATAACCATTTGGGTTAACACTCCCACAGCACTTCTCAATTCCGCAACCTCATCTTTACCGCCAGTAACATGCTGTCCACTCATCCCTGGCTCCAACATCTAAAAAAAAAAGTACTAAACCAAAAATAGAGATAAAAGGTGCCACAAAGAGCAAAACTCCAACTACAAAAACTGTCAAAATGAAGCACCTGGAGCCACAGTAAGTGACTAAAAGCACTCAACTTAAATAAATACATAAAAAATAAAATGCTTAACTTTCTCACTGCGTTTTTCATTCCAAATGGAACTTCCTCAGATAATGCATGACAACACTTAAACAGTCCTTTAAATACTCACTCAAAACTTAATTAACCAATCAATGTCCAAATTGGTCAATCAATGTCCAAATCTCATAAATATTCATCAAAAGTTAAAATCACATAAAATTGAACAATTATTTTAACATAAAACTATATGTAAATGAAGAGTTGCTATAATTAATTCAATTGTGTGTTTTATTTAATCTGTATTGGCATTGGTCAGTCATGTTGTGACATCATTGTTTCAGTGAATATTAAGTTTTTCTTTTAATTGTGCTTCAGTTCTGATGAAGTTCCAGAAATGAACGAAAGCACTAAACTGAAGACATTAACACTTGTATTTTTTTATGTTTTTGAGTATCTGGAGTTTTATTTGGACACTTATTTTTGTCACAGGCATTGGTGGTGTTCCAGACGTCCCAGGGCTGTGTTTTTGGATTTTTGCACAATTTTCATAGAAAATTAGAAAATCAGTGTCCCTGGTTTCTTTGCACAATGCCACATGGCTTTCCCTTTCACATCCATTATTTTTACAATACATCCTGTTCTAATTATTCATTTTCACCTTATCATTTGACTTACATTTTATCATACACATCTTTTCTTTTATCAGTTAATCCTCTGAACATACTCTCATCTTTTGATAAAATCATGTATTTTAGTCTTAAAAGGCTGCATCTTGTCTCATTACTTACACTGCAAATTCTTTTCTTTTTAGAGACTTATGCAACTCATCAAATTCACCATCTTTGGTTGTATTTTTCAGTATATTAACTCATACATCTACAGTTTCTAAAACAGCTTGCACTTTTTTGAACAATAAATGCCCAATAGATGGATAACTATTTTAAGGCTGGCAATAATTACTGAATTTTTCATCATCAAGAAAAGTCTTGTGTCTTTCGGCTTTTCCCGGTTAGGGGTTGCCACAGCGGAACTCTGGTCCACTAATGACTGGCAGTAGATTTTTATGTGCCAAGTTGCCGGCCCTGACGCACAACCTTCAATGAAGGTACGCCCATTCACGCATGTCTCCAAACAGAAGACGCTCTAGCTGAGAATCGAACAGGGCAACGTCTTACTGTGAGGCAACAACGCCACCACAGCACCACCACTGCAGTCCCTCATCATCAAGAAAAGTAAATGAGTTAAATACCTTAATAGCTTCTTCCCCATGAACATATGGGAATAATTAACACTGCACCTCTTCAGATGTTTCAGCTAATACAGTTGCAGTGTGGAATACATCAAAATTCTGTATGCTAAGTTTTCAAACAGGTTTCCTTCCTGAAGCACAATTATTCCAGTAGGATGCAGCTGATTCATGTCTTTGTGAATTATATTCTTTAGTTTGAAACACAACACCTCTTGAAAGCAAAGATATCCTTTCAATTTTGCATACACATATTCTATTCTGGCAGAAATGTCTTTACCATAACACCATGTCATACCTTCAGTCTTAATAAATAACAGAAAAAAAACAGAAGATGTGGTCTGAACTCCATGATAACTGCACAGAAACTGGTTTCTCTAGAACTGCTGTGTACAAGACATGCTAATCACTCTATCTAACACACTGACATTTAAAGATATATACCCCTTATCTAGCAGTGTTTTCAAACTTCACATTGCAAAGACTGATGGCTCCATCTCTCTCAGATCCTGTGGAGGTAGCTGCAATGCAGGTGTCTTTCTAAGCAGCATGAATTCATCCCTGAATTACAAGTAGAGGTGAAACATTGGAGTACCTCTGCTTTCTTGCCAGTCACAGAGATTCTAGTTATATTTAACCTGATGAAAAAGAACATGTCTGTCATCCTAGAGAGTGAACTGCAATGGTCTGAGGAGATCTGTGTGATAGACCTTCCAAGGATTTTCAGGAAGATAATGAATGAGAGATAACGGCTACCTCAGTTATTCTTGCCATAACACTAGTCACTGGACAAGTTTGTTGATGAAGGTTTGCCACAAACATAAAATTCAAGAGAAGTGAGGCAGCATCAGATCTACCTTTATGAGCTGCTTCACCTACTGCAGGTACATTAAGACCTTGTGGAGATGCTGCAGGAGGGTATTTTATGTTGATAATCTAAGTTGGTGTATCACAAAGTGATCACACTGTGGAAAGGTTGGCTGTGGAACATCATGTCTAACAGATCTTACTATGATGCTGTTGAGTTTCTGGGGGCTACTATCAATAAGTTTTCACTCCAAATTTAAGTTATGTACAAAGAATGAACAAGTTTTGCACATAAACATAATCCATTGTTCATGGAAAGCACAGCACTATCTCCACTAGTATGCACAATGCAGACTAGATAACGCTATCTTGCCCTCTGTAAGCATAGAAGTCATGAACTGATGCTGTTAACTTCACTCCACTGCATTATACAATAAAGGGATGAGTTCATGACTGAAAATATCTTGAATGTAATAAAAGAACCTGCACCCTTGACTCTCTGCTGTACGTGCATGCATGTGACAACTGTTGCTGCCTTGTGTATTAAGAAGTTTGTTTTCAACTGGTCAGCTGCTTGCACTTCTGTGTTACAAGGCTTGAGTAGTTGTCTAATGACAAGACAGGACAGGCCCATGACTGACACCACCTGGGGTAGTTGCATACAAAGCCAGAACCCATACTACCATTTGCCACAGATGTGATGCTGCATGAGTATCTTCTAAATTGAGTGTAGAATTCATAATGATATTCACTCCAGGTAAGTAAGCTATTCCATTGTAATGCTGACTTGTGAACAGCCATTACAATGAAGTAAGCAGGTTGCACCAAATTTAAATCTAGACAAAGCTGATCCCCAGTCATTTAATTTAACTTAATTATACATTTGTTTACTAATTAAGTGAATTGGTCCTTCATGGACCCTTTTCAGCTATGCCTCAGGTCTCATAGTTTGTTATAGTGTTCAGGCTCTAATGCCATCGAGGAACACTGACTCATCAAAACTCACATGAAATACTTTATCCCCCATCCAGTAATCAAAATTCCTTTTAAAACTCTCAGTGTTAGGAAAGAGCCTAATATAAGTTGGAATACAGTTCCAAAGTCTTTGAATAATCTGAGTAATAAATTTACTTCTTAACTGTGCCCTGTTATGCAAAATGACAAAGTTAATACTATCATTTCTGTGGCGTCGCATATTACTAGAAAGAGTAAAATTATAAATTGCTTGTAATGATTCAGTATGACAAATTCTGTATGCACAAATTATTTTACCCCTTGTTTATCCATAATATAATAAATACAAGTTTAAAACTTGGCACCTATTTTAATAAGACAGATATCGGATAGATGGTATTCTTATGGTAAATTTTCACTGAATGGACTCAAGTAGCTGAAGTTGAGTCCTATTATATAAAAAAAAGAATTACTGTAGTCCAATATAGGATGAATATACAGCTTGGAAAGTTGTAGTAAACTTAGTTCATTCTTCAGTGATAAAGTTTTAAATGTAAGCCATGATAATGAGAGAGCATATTTTATAATATCTAAAACAGATCGGAAGTTATTAGTACACTTAAATCCTGATAACAAGTAGTTTCTTTCAAGACAGTATTGGTTACTGCCAAAGATGGTCTTAATGTAGCTTTTCCAAAATGGATTAGTCTACACTTACCCTATCTAAAATTCAAACGTCAGCCATGACCACAGATCAAGACTGAACCTCAGACTATGCAGGGCATGCAGTCATGAAGTTAATCTTGACCAATGAACCACTATGAGGATAATTATTACTATTATTTTATTTTTTTGTTTGCGAGTGTCGTATGTAAAATAAAACAGAAGAATCTGAAACACCGTTGTCTGTAATGTTTTCTTAGTCTGATAAAACATAGGAATTCTTAAACATAATCTATTTCTTTGCTGCTAGGTGGGAACATTAACAAAGTCCATAATGCAATGAGAAGTATCCATAATTATGTACATCCTCAAATGTGGTTAAACAAAACAGAAGTAAATCAGACCTAATGTTCATATAAAAATCCTTCAGCTCTTTGATGACACTCATTCTAATGTGGTATAGTATAGTATGAGTAATCACTAATGTGGGAATATTCCCTCTACAATAGATGACTCTGACACATTTTAATAATTAACATGCCAAAATGATACATATGGACCAAAGGGTGAACACTCAGAGCTATTTGGAAAAACATGAAACCTATAACACATATTCTGTACTCTCTGACAGCAGTTAGAATGCAGACTTTAACAATTACTTTTGCATATAATACCAGCATAATAATTACCTTTGCATATAACACCTGCATCTTCATGATGACCGCAGTTGTTTACGCCCCAGCCCAGGTTGAAGCAGTCTCCTAAATCAGTTTCCCACCCTTCACAATCTACGTTATCCAGCCATATTTTGCCAGAGCCATATCCAAAATAGCTCAGCACTGTTGCAGATATTGCTTTGCCACATCCAACCTGCTGGCACACCACTTCTGCATTTGTCATATCCCAGTCATCATCACACACTGTCCCCCACATGTTGTTGTAGAACAGTTCCACTCGGCCTTGACAGCTGCTGTTGCCATTCACAAGACGTATGTTGCCATCTAGAAATAAAGGAAAAAAGGGGAGAGTTACTAAATATTGCAAA